>NC_136599.1:12785926-12845926 GCF_910589615.1 Taurulus bubalis | reverse complement strand
GGTGAACAGGTGAGCGTATAAATGTGCGTATTACAGTTTCACACACAAGTTTCTGCTGTAGCAACAGAGCTGCTGTGCAGGGTCATGAAAATGTGCTTGATGATGCGATGAGCGAGCCAATTTCAATAAAGGATCCTTGATCATATACTTTTATGGGTTGAGTGTGCAGTCACTACCACAAACACTTTACGTCTGTTTTTTTTTTTTTTTTTACTGTTTATCTAGCTGTTAATGCAAATGCAATTAAATGTATATATTACTGCAATAGCCAAGTTGAAGTCTTTCTTTCACTGAATTCACTGAGAATTGCATAATCATGAATGTGATCATTATTACGTGTGGCCTGTAATGGTTAGAAAAGAGTTACTGTCAGTTGAAAGACGTAAAATAGGTGCATGAGTAGATTAAGGTAGATAAGTAGATAGACGGCTAAGTGCAAGACTAACTTCATCTCCAGAATCTCCTCCAGCTGTTTGCGTCTCTCCTGGCGAAGACTATTAAGGTGTCCGTCTCTCTCGTGCAGGGACTGCTGAGTGGATGACAGATGCAGTTTCGTGGCGTCCAGCTCATGGCGTGTTTTCTCTAAAGCCCCCATCAACTCCTCCAGCTATTCAAGGGGAGACAAATATGCACAGGTTTAAACAGTATCAAAACAAAATACTTGCCACATGTCTCTGTTTCCATTGAAGCATATAACTTAAAAGACAATATACTTGCAGTCTCACACACGTAGATGGTAAAATAATCATATACACCATTATATGCATTCTTATTCCACTACATGGGGGTGTTGAAATGCCAGAATTCAACAACATGGGGCTGTAAAAACAAATGGCCAGTTGATGTAGACTAATTGCAGGTGAAATGACTATGGTTCAAAAGTGAGTTGAATGATATGTCTGCTTTCCCTTGGACTGGAAACAAGGGTCCCCTCTTCTCTCCCACCTTTCTCCACTTATTTTATCTAACTCTCAAGTGTGGCTCTACTTTAGAGCAGGTGAGAATAATACTCAACCCCTCAACTACATCTCCTCCCTCTGAACACACATGCCCTCAAGCCATGCAGGCCAACCTGTGTGTCTGAAAGACAGGATGTGACCTCAGGGCATCATTATCCTAAGACAGGAAGTGTGTAATTGTCCAACAACAAGTTCTTTACAATAGGATGGAGTACTAGGCAGGCTTGTTCGGTTGATGTAAATGGACGGCCACAGGAATTAGAACTTATCTTTGTTCAATGTTGATGATTCGCAGATTTGAGATACAAGATAGTCAAACAATAAATTCTGATGTGGTGGATCTCAAATGAACAAAGAAAAGGAAAGAGAAAGAGAAGCAAAAAGAAAAAGAGAAGGAGTATTAGGGGGAAGCACTCCATGGGGTAGGACATGAAAAAAAGGAATGGGCCTCTTTTATGAAGGGGCCAAATCGTTCACACATTTTCAGGACACTCTCCATCTCCGCTGGCTTTCTAGGTGTGTTTCACAGATGTCAGAAAATGTGCTCACTGACTGTTCATGAATATCACATATGGAGCGAGAGAAGAAAGGGTAAAAGCCACGCGAGTGGGGAATACAGATATTTTAAATGGTGGGAAAAGGGACAACTTTCGGTCACGACTTCCTTTAAATGTACCAAAGTATTGTTTTAAATCAAATCCGTGCCAACAACAATTGAATTCTGGAGTAACCAGCAGTTAATATACCCAGTATCAACAAGACATCCAACCGTCCAAAATCACACCGTGCTTAATGTTTGATGTCTTCTTTCAGGCTTGAAAGAATCCAAAGCCAGTCTTTTCATCTTGAGAGTCAAGGGTCACACACACACAACTCCATTTACACCCACCACATGTCTATCAAGCCTCATGCACCGACGGCCTACCTCTCAGTCCCCCATTAGTCCACCACCCAGGCTAGCCCTCAATTCACAATCACATCATTAATAAGGAATACAATGCATTTTAGTGAAATTAGGGAACTAATCAGCTTAGCAGTGAGCCTGTGCGTGCTAATTTAGCTCAACTTCAAGGCAAAGCCCCCCAGCCAGGCTGAGGCTCACTAAGACTGGCCCAAAGCCCCTTTAGGTGCTAAGCTGATTGGGGGCTCAGAGGTAAGGGCCAAATCCCTCTTGTCCATTTGCGTCGGTGTTGCTGGTTCAGAGTCCTAGTTCAAACGCCACAGAGGGAGAGAAAGGAAGAGAGATGGGAACAGAGATGGAGAGAAAGGGAGAGAGAATGAGGAGATAATTGACTGAGACAACTTAAGAAGGCAGACGAGAAAGAACGAGACTCGGGACAATGGATGAACAGCAGAAATGATGGCAGGAGAAAGACAAGAGACAGAGAGAGAGTGAGAGACTTAGAAAGCGGGGGTGTGAAGAAAAGTGACCCAGGGCATTACCCATGCTTCATTTCAGTAGGTCAGGCTGATGGAAGACTTTGTTTAGCGTATTACACATCATGAGACTGATTACTATGGGACAGAGGGGAGAAAGAAGAAAGAAGAAAACCAAGGAAAGACTAGGGGTGGGGGGGGAAATGTGAGAATGTGAGTCTGGCAGGGCGCTCTGAAACGGTGCCAGGGTCAGGTGATGTTTCAGAAGGACCTGCACCGCTCTCTATTCCCCCAACATCCCTTTCCACACACACTGTTTTTTCTCTAGAGTCTGAGGCCAGAGCAGCAGTTGACTGACGACTGTGTAACTGCATGTTAATGGCATGTAGACTCTCTGACTCGTTATGCGTGAATTTTGTGCACTGGCTCACAAAATTCAATGTGTTGACAGCGCCTACTGTAGCTGTGAGCATCAACGACAGGGCAGCTAGAGTGCCAGGCTGAACGGGTACCTTTCCTTCAGTCAGTAGCGCGACTGCAACTCCATTTGGGTTTGACAATGACTTGGGGTCAATGAGTTAACGTTAACAAACGTCACAAGTAAGGAAAGGGTTGCCCTGATTCTGGCTACACACGGGTAAACTGAGGTCAAAGCTGAATCATCCACTTGTGTGCGTGCAAAAAGACCCACAGACATAAATATTCTTTCGGACTTCTCAGTGGATCAGAATATTGTTTAATAAACAGTATCCATGCTGACTGTAAGTCAAGCGTGTAAAGTACAGAAATTGAAAAAAAGAGGGAAAGAAAACAGTCACAGTTAGCATTGGCTCTAACAGACTTTTCTAAACTGGGTTTGACCTCCTAATTTCCCGCTCTGTCCACCAATCTCCTCACTTCATCTTTTAACCTCTATTTGATTCTATGTGTGTGTGTGTGTGTGTGTGTGTGTGTGTGTGTGTGTGTGTGTGTGTGAGAGAGAGAAAGAGAGAGAGAGAAAGAGAGAGAGAGAGCATATGTATGCATATGTCTGTGTGTTTGAAGCAATGCAGCCACCATTCTACCTCAAAATGTTACTTCTTGTTTTAACCGCCGATTGCTCTCATATTACTTGCGGCACTCATCAGTAATGCAAGGTCATTCTCATTCAAATGCACACTCACACCAGGAGGAAACACACTCCCTTGCCCTGTTTCTCTTTCTCACCACAGACACATCTACTCTCTCTCTCTCTCACACACACACACACACACACACACACACACACACACACACACACACACACACACACACACACACACACACACACACACAGGCATTACCACTGCACATACATAAACTTTTTGGACTTTTCTAAAATTGTAGACTGACCAGCTGGCATTCAGAAAGACTCACAGATAGCAGGACAAACAGAGGGCAGTAAGAAAGTAAAAAGACAGCCTGTACTCCATCAAAACTACTAGATGTGTTAATTAATTCTAATTACATGCACATAAACTCACAATATGTGAAACATATGCTCACATTTTCAAGCATGCAACAGCAAACTTAATGAGCGACAGAAAATTAAAAGATGGACACTGGGAGTGTTTTAATTCAGTTTTAAATTTCAGTCTAGAGGGGTAAAATAAACAACAGCATTTAGAGAATTCAAATTGAATGAAGAAAATTAAGGAAATAGGACTAATGACTTTAAAATATAAAACAATTTTAGCAATAATGGTATTTGTTGTTTAATTAAGAGCTATATGTTAAGGGATTAAGGATCATTCATTAACGACAGTCTGCCTGCAGTTACACTCTTAGCCACATGGGTGTGCAATTATGTTCCTCACATTTTTTCCAGTGGTTCTTCTTAGTTCTAGGTGAGCTGTTACCTGCATTCAGTTTTAAAGTTAGGGATGCATGGGACTATGTGTGTGTGTGTGTGTGTGTGTATGAATGTGTGTATGAATGTGTGTATACAGTAGTCTCCCATGAGTGCGTGAAACATCAGGTAAACCTGTCTTTGGGCCTGAACACGAGCAGTCTCCTCTTGCACCCAGAGAGCCTCCCTATGTGCGGAGGTGTCCATGCTCTCCTTCAGTGCCCTCTCCAGCTCCCTGATCTCCTCCGTCGTCTCCCGCATGGCATCCTGGGAAGCTGAAAGAGGAAGCTGAAGGGGCTGAAGGAGTTCAGAGGAGGAAGACCAGGAGGCAGGTTGGAAGCAAAGTAGCAAAAGCCAGGGAGAGATTGTTTTCTTTGAGCATACTTTGTTTTTCAAACTCATAAAATGATTTTGCATTGGAATAACACTATATTAAAAAAGTGTATTTGTTGATCTCTCCGCTAAAAGGAATCCAGTCCATGTAAAACAGAAACGAAGGGGAAAAAGTTCAGAAACGTTGTTTTGAGAGAAGAACAATACTTCTCTCAGAAGAAAGAGACACTGCCAAGACAGAAGAGAGTGCTGAGTGATGGAGAGAGAGAGAGTGTGTAAGTGCTGTGACCTTTGCTGACATCCATATGAGTGTGTGCATGTGTGAGTGTGGGTGTGTGGAGTTGACCATGCGCTTTCACATGCACAGTCCGTGTGTGGCCTCCCTGACACCTATGGTGAGTTGGGAAAAAGATCCCTCTCCGCACTGGGTGATGGAACTGTGAAAGAAAACACTGGACAGAAATAATAAACCCCTGATTCTCTCTCTCTCTGTTTTTTTTTTTTTATCTCCCTCCTACTCCTCAAAAGTTGACTTGCTTTCAAGTTCACACATTTACACTTTTCTAGGAGCAGTGCAGAAGCTTTGGAGTTACACGGATAAGGAGACACTTTCGAACTGAGCAACAAAGAGTTCAGTTACATTTGTTGCAAAACACAAACTAGAGGGGTGCTAAGTAGCCAAAAACACCAAATAAGGCATAGGAAATAAAATAAAAGTAAGATCCTGATATGAACAACTCAATATGAAATATAACGTAAACACGGTTTGCGCAACAAAACATAAAAATAGTAGTTACTTCATTTTCTGTAGAATACATTGCATGTGAGTGAGAGCAACTACCTGCTGTCTGAAAATGCAAGATGGGTGTTTTGAGGGTTAGACTAAATATTGGAAACTGAAATGGAAACAGCACAAGTTTGATAACACAGTTTTAGAAGTATGAATCAAATGAACATGACACAGTACAACCAACAAGTTGCCGGAGCAACAGACATTGTTGGAAGCAATGAGGGTGTGTAGGAAACTCTATCCAGGCAGAAGAGCAAAAGAGAAAAATATCCTGGCTGAAATGTTTCAAGCCAAAGTCACGCTACAAGCACTTAAACTGATATTTCATCTCAGAAACGGCTGCATGTAAAAGCTAGTTATGGAGTTCAGAATGCTTGCAAACAATTGCAGCTTTGCAGGTAATAGCTGATAAATGGAGCTCATCGTTAGTGTGCGTGTGATAATGTTATTATGAAATAATGAAGCAAAAAGGCAAACATGTTTGCATTGCATAAAAGGAGCTTTTAGCCAAACAGTGCCTCACACATGGTGAGTCTATTCTGAGGGCAAATAAAGGAAACAGAAAACGCATGGAAAACTAAAAAGAGTGAAGTCAAGTGAACCCAGAACATTGAAGATGCATCTGAATGGCCAATGTACCACCACCTAATAAATATTAAAGTGAGCTTTGACTTGGCCCCTGTATCATACGTAGATAGTGCCCAAGAAAGCTACAATTCAACAGCAATTATGAAATAGCTGGGCTCCTTCATGAAAAAGACTATTTATTACAAAAAAAGGCTAATCATCGGATTTATTCATTGATACTGACTGAAACACCAGCGATGGGATTATCCCTGAGTGTGATCAAAATAGTGCCAAATCGCAAGCGGATACTTGTGGCTCGTCATGTCAGCGCAACACAGCTGGAGGTGAGCGACAAACACCCGCACACACACATACAGAGGCAGGCTGTGTGCGTCAGCAGTCCAAAGCTATAATTGGATGTGACAGACGGGCAGTAATTCGATGCACCAGAATCAACAAGTACTGGTCTGACCTCGCCTAACAGACAGAAACACACACATGCACGCGCACACACACTCATACACACACGCCCCACTGAGATGGGGCTGCCACCGCTGGACCCATGAATGAAACCTGACCAGAAAGCTGTGTCTGCCTCTGTACGTGTGTGTGTGTCTACATATGTGCGGTATATGTCTCTGTATGTCTGTCTGTGTCAGTGCATATCTGTGTGTTATGTGATTTTTATTAGTAACAAGAGAATATTGCTGACATTCAAGAATACAAAGAATGGAAAAAGGGCAAGAAAGATACAGAGCGTGGGGAGAAATGTAAAGATAATTGCCCCTGCAGCACCAATCATCACCTAATGCCCTTGGGAAGGATCATTATGGAGTCTGGCCCTTTCTGGTTTGATGGAGGGATTATAATCACTTAAATAAACGAGCAGAGAGTGAGAGAATGCACATTTCCAGAAGCTGTGTATCTATAAACCTACAGGCACAAAAACCACACAGACATCTGTCTCTGTCAAAAAAGTTAAGTGTGTAGCATCAAACTCTGTGTGTCCTATTTCATGATTTAAAAAATGTTAAACATGTGTGCATGGCCAGAGGTTTCAGTCAAATGTACAGACTGTGGGAACAGGCCTGCAGTGCATTTGTCTATGTTCTTCAACTGTCCCCAGATCTTATATCATTCTTATGTTTCTACATAGAGGGGTTGGGTATTGAGCGTCGCTGATGCTTCTCCGTTACAGATAAAAGAGAAATAAAAAGGCTTGTGTGAAGCCTTGAAGTGAACATTTCCGATGTGTGTTTTCTCTGTGTTTGTGAAGTGCAGCGTGGCGCGATGGAGACGATGGAGCGGAGAGATGCTATCACTCTATCCCACATAAACTCCCCTGGATGGCTGGGGACAGGGAGCCGTGAGGGAAGGCCCTGTTTGTTTGTGTTTACCCTCGGAGCGTGCTGTGTTCCTGATGGATCCAGAGATAAACGGGAGAGAGAGGGAGAGAGAAAGAGAGAGAGAGAGAGTGCAGGGAAAGAAAAGGAGGTAGAGGCCACAACGCAACCTGACTGCTGAGAAAACACAATATACAGAATATCAGCCTCATAGATAGTGAGCTGGAATATGTGCTGGTCGCTATAACTCTTATGTAGTAAAAGTTTTACATGTTTGACAGAATCTTTGTGAATCTTTTTAAAATATTGCTGCTGTATTCAATCATATTGTTCCTAACATTTTCTTATATCCTATTATATGATGTACAGTCAAGATTGTGCTGTTGGACAGGTCTCTTGTGGTCTTGTTTATTTGTGCTTTGTCCACTGGCCTCAGAAAGATAAAATATTACTGTCGAAATATAAAATACTCGTATATGGATTGGAGCCAAACGGATAAGCAAATCAAAGATATATCTTATTGGCGTGTATGTTGACGGATAAGAAAATTGAAGAGAAAGCAGTACAGAAATGCCGTACAGAAACTAGTTGCCAGTACATAGTTAACTTACCAGAACATTTAACAGTTTATTTTCCAACTGTAAAATATAACGCTCACAGCACAACTGAGCACACTTCATAAATAACCAAATTTAAGGGATTATATTAAAAATACACAAATAATGTGTGTTAATCACAGGTCCAGCAGCTCTGTGAGGCTGTTCTTTGGCACAGTGGTGCTTTGAGTGAAATGCTCACATCAGCATATAAACGTGCTCACTATCACAATGTGAACATGATGCTGATGTCTAGCAGAAACAATATAATGTTTACTGTGAACATTATCTTAGTTGAGTATGTTCACATTTGCTAATTATCACTAAAACAATGTGCAGCTGAGGCTGATGGGAATGCTTTTCAGGTTGTAATCATAAACCAAAGGGTTGGACACATATTCAAAATCACCTAAAGAAGTCAGGTGATCACATCAAATAATTTTTACGATATTTGTGTTTGATCTACCTACTGACTGACCAACTTTTACATTTTAAAATCGGCCAGGTTTTGATCAATGACAATAAACTTGAGCATTAATTCCTATTGTATTACCTCTGGTTGATATTTTATAATACCTTGAATATATACCAACAAAACAATTCAACTCCCTCTGAAACTTTCCATTTTGCTCTTTTTGTGGAAGTCATCTATGTACCTGACATCAATTCCACTTCTCCCTCGCACTTGTCCCTGCACCTCTTTCTTTCTTGCTTTCTTTTTGGCACTCACTCCATGTCTCTTTCCAGGTTATAGAAATATTAATGTGTGCTACTCAGGTGCTGTTTAGGAGAGGAAATAGGATGTTGGATGCTGCCTGCCAGCACACATAGAAATAACAAAATATCTCAACCAAAAACAGGCTGAGCGCAGCTCTGGTTCTTTTTGGCAGAGAGGTACAGAGAGGTGTACTCTACTTCATCGGTCCTGTGGGAATCACCTGGCATGGCCGAGTTCTGCATATTAACACCTCAGCATTGCTCTGCAGGCTAGCGTACAAACATGCACACAGACACACACATACTGTCAGGCAAACAGCTGACACTCTTGTTGACACCTTAGAAATATACAATAAAAAAAAGGTAAATCATGATTCTCTCTCCTGCCTCAGTAATCAGTTCTTTACTATTCCCATCTGAGCCATTATGCCGGCGCTGCTGGCTGGCGTAAAGAGCTTATACTGCAGGACTAAATGTCTGTCTCTTCCACTTAGGACTGATTCTGAGATGGACTGAGGGAGGGAGGAAAAGAAGCATGAAAGACTGGGAAAGGGTTCTCATTGCTCAGAAGAGCAAAAGTATACACAACTGGAGAATGTAGAGAGAGATGGAGGAAGGGGAAAAGACTTTCTGAAGAATGGCTTGCAAAAGAGATGAGGAGGAAAGAAGAGGGCAGAATGCATGAGTGCAGTAAGAGCCAATCTGCACACTGTTAGATGAATAGGTGATCAGGAGCTAAACGTGAGGCCAGAGAATGTACACATGTGCACACACACACAAACCTGTGATAAAGAGTGTGGATGTCCGTCAGTATGGGCATCTTTCCTCATCTCACCAACCAGTGTCTGCTTCTGGATGTTAGGAGACTTCATTTGCCTTCAGAGAGAGAAATATGGGTAACAGCAGATAAAGAGACGCGCAATAAAGAAATGTAAATCAATGATTAAAACCATAGAATACAAAAAAAAATTGTATCTCATGTATTATGACATATTTGCAGACAGACAGACAGACAGACAGACAGACAGACAGATAGACAGATAGACAGATAGACAGATAGATAGATAGATAGATAGATAGATAGATAGATAGATAGATAGATAGATAGATAGATAGATAGATGGATGGATGGATGGATGGATGAATGGATGTTGTTTTACCCATAGTTAGTTTAATTTTCAGAGTTAAACCAAGCTGGCTTATTGCATCATACAGGTAAATGGCTGATCTGTGTGTATGTGCGTGTGTCTTGTCTTCGTAACACTGGGACAAGACAAGACTTGACTGATGAGGTGAGACACTGCTGTGTAAATCTTTCAACAACAAAACACACAACCACATGTAGACAGGAGATGGGAGCACATGCACGCACACAAACACACACATTCTTAAAGTGCATGAGTTAAACCAACAAATAAGAAGAAGCATGTGTTTTTAGAAAATAAATAAGTTCATAGACACTGTCAGAAATACACACACACGTGCGCACACACACACGCACACGCACATGCACACACACACACACACACACACACACACAGGATAATAAATCTGCTGTCAGTATTGTGCAGTACCGAAGTCCTGATTACAGAGCAAAACCTGCCAGGACGGTTGTGCATTTACCTCCACACAAAGACCTGCTTCTTGTCATTTCCTGAACGTACTTAGCCTGAGAACTATGGCACGCACACACAAATACGCACACACATATACATAGATAGAAATATGCATGAAGCACACACACACAAACTCTCATACTTAATACACTCACTGGTGGACACACATGTTAACCCACAAAACACCATAGGATACACACAGCTGCCCTTATACACAATCTAAATCTTCTCACAAACACTCTCCAAAGAGAATCAAAACACACTCTTTGAGCTCCCAGTTTGGCCTTCACACTTCAAGAAGAAAAAATGCATAGAAAGTGCGAGAAAGCTGACAGTGACAAATTAGCGCTTAAGAGAACCCTCCAACACTGTAAACAGGCTGTGACCAACAGCTGCTAAAACGCGCCACATTATTATTCCATATCCACATGGGTGTGTTTACTCTGGGCAAAACATACAAGCTGCCCCCACATATGGGCAAATATTTGCTGTCAGAGTTCTCAGAATGGTGTGTGTGTGTGTGTTTTTGTCAGCTTTTATGAGTGATGTTGGTATGCAATTAATGTGAAATACCTAACAAGATGATGAATACATTTAACACACAGTCAACTTGCACCCCCCCTGTTCTAAAAACAAAAGACAGAGCAGGACAGTATTTACATCTGATATTACTCCCCTTGGACAGAAACACAGCATTGGTCAGTTTATTAGACCTGTCATTTCATGGCTCTGGCTTACTTCTTTATTTCTTTTTATTTATGACTTTGCTGTTGATTTTATACGTTTTAAATCATTTTTACGAGTGGGTTTTGAAAAGGGCTGCGTAAATAAAGATTATCATTCAATTCTGTTACCATTATGAATGAAGAATATGTACACACACATGCACATGTGCATACATATTTACACAGTGCAGAGGAGGAGGAGAAGTTATCTGTTTATACTCTGATCTTTGATGTCTGTGTGTGTGTTTTTATAAGCTCAGAGGCATGTCCATGGAGAGCAAACTTGCCATGAGGGCATATCAGCTATCACACACTGCCGCCACTGGCACAGGTGTATAAACCAGCAGACATGCTGGTCCCTTTTCGTTGCTGATAAACCCCCATCAACCCATCAGTGCAAAATGAAGTAAGTGTTTTGACCACAGTGAAGGCAAATGAGGGCACGTAAAAAGTGAATAAGGAGGAGACGGGCTGGGCTGTTGTGAGTGGAAAATATGAAGGAGAACTGTGGGGAAAGTAGTATTTTATTGCTGTGACATTTCTGAAAAAGATAAAGTGAGAGAGAGAGAGAGAGAGAGAGAGAGAGAGGGAGAGAGAGAGAGAGAGAGAGAGAAATAGGAGGGAGGGAGAGAGCACTGTAAATGAGTCTAGCCATTTCCTAAACTGAGCGTAATAAGTAATTTTTCACATTTCCTCTTGCTTTTTTCACCTGGAGCATTCCACACATCCGTCTTCCAAAATAAGCAGCTCGGCTTTATTTCTGGCTGTCAAAGCACAGCTCTGTTATGTTTTCCTCTTGCATGTCTCTATAAATATTTCTATCATTCTTTCTTTTTCTCATCCACTCGGATTTTCCATTTTGCCTTATTCGTTCCCTCTTGTTTGTCTCTCATGTTTTATCTCTTAGAACTTGCACCCATTCAGAAGGGCATTGATAAAAATAGAATGACTGAGTGGCCAACAGCAGGAAGTTGCGCTCACCCAGAGACACTCCTAGATCTCAATGTGGGAAACTGTGAATATTAAGTAGGGTGTTTCTGGAAGAAAAAAAAGGATGCATTCTCAGTTAATTTTCCCCAGGTAAATAAAGGTTAAAATGAGTAATAACCTTATAAGAAAAAAGTCCAGATTTATATCTCCCCTTCATAACTCTTAATTCTTACTCTGTCTCCTCCTCTTCTCTTTTAATAAACAGCAGAGTGGAACAAAATCCTCTGATTTCAGGCAGACAAGGACCCACCAGTCTAGCTCCTGCTCAGGGTTGCACAATTTATGGAATAAGGCAGATATGATCTGAATTAAATAAATGTTCTCTGTGCGAAAAGAGGAGGGGTACAGAAAAAAAGAGAAAAGGAGAATAAATGAGGGTCTATGAAAGTATAGCAAGAGGCAGTTGGATCAACACTGGAGTCTGAAGTTTTATCTGAGGCGCTGGTCTAGATGCAGTGCTAAGAGATCCAAACAGAAAACGTCTGTTTATTACTGCGAGATGCTTATATATGTTGACTCTTATCGCAACATAAATATTGTTTCACTGTTGTCTTTACATATTGTCTGTGTATGTATGACAACAAAAAAACAGAAAAAAAGAAGGTTAAAAACTAAGAAGTCTGCTTGTGTCTCTACGTGTTTTAAATATGAGGAGATGTAGTATGATTCACTGTTGGGTATTGTCTATGTATTTGATATGTGTGTTATTAAACACTCCTCTCCGTTGCAGGTTGTCCATATTTCTACAGTAAAACAGAAAGTTGATAGGTCTTCTCCAAAGCTAAAATGGACACTTAAATAGTATGGGGACCTGCAAATACACACGTAAATGCACACTGTATACAAACATTTTATGTAGAAATATTACATACAGACAATTTACGGTTATGTTTTTTTTTGCTTGCATGCATGCATACAGTTTGTGTGGTTTACAAAAGACTGATGCTTTCAACATCTGGAGTTTTCTCATGGTCATAGGAATAAGGCCCCAAATCACACTGTATGTCTTCATGTGTGCAAATGATTGTTTTTGAATGTATGATTATTCATCCAAACCATTGATTTCTACCAGCCAACAGACCCTTGTCAACTACACAACCTTCTACACTCACATACAGTTCATACAGACGGTCACACACACACACACACACACACACACACACACACACACACACACACACACACACACACACACACCTCCCTTTTCCTAAAACCCTCCTTTACATACCAGAGTGATTACCACGTCAATAGCTTTGATATGGTGAGACTGGGAGTTTGATTAATTTCTCAAAGTTTAGCTCCCATATCACTGCAGGAACATTAAAAGCAGCATTAAGGACGCTACAAAATATTTCCACTTAACATACAGCTATGAGGAACGGAGTACCTCCATATAAGAACAACTTTTGCGCTGAAAGCATCGACCTCTTCAATCTGCATACTTACTGCTGATGATGATGATTACGGTTAAATAATACTGAACATGTTTAATAAAGGCTATTCACTGGACTCATTTTCTTGTACTTTAAGACATTTATGTAATACCATCTGTTCAGTGTCTCTGATCACTTAGGTAGATCAGCAGGATTTACACCTGCACACCTGACGCTAAAAAACCCACCAACAATAGACTACCAAATGATTTCACTGATGAAACTTACAGTAAATCACTGAGAGATCTAAGCAAATAAATCGCTGTGAGCGAGTCTCCTCTGTGCTGGGAGGTATTTATTACAATGACCTGCACTCTGCTGCATTGCCAACTGGATGAGAAAGTGTCTTATTCCTCATCTGTTCTTCTCTCTCTCTCTCCATCTGTTGGGTTCCAACAGAAACACTCTGATTAAAAAGACATTCATCCTCTGCCCAGACACATCTTGCACTGTCTTACACAGAAGTCCAATCAGCACACCGACACACTTGTCCGCCCATATGCTGTCACATAACACATGTGGGCCGTCACACACAGATGCAGAAATTCTTATGTCTGTATTTATGTAAAATATCTTTGTTAAATCAGAGTTTCCTTTGATAATGTGGCATGAATGTAACTATAACTTGAAGCCGTTCACTACAGCAGCCAAGGTGCATGAAGTGTGTATTTTTTTGTGCTTTTAACTTTTTAAAAATCCATTCTATATTATTTTACATTATATTATAGCGTATACAGCGGCAGTTTATGATTACAGCAGCAGCGGAAACCTCCTCTGATAACCTGCAGCTGACCTGCATGTGACCTCTGACCCCTTCATGCTGACCAGAGGGGAGGGTTCAGGCTGATAGGAGTGACTGTCTGACACT
This sequence comes from Taurulus bubalis, assembly GCF_910589615.1. Taxonomy (NCBI): domain Eukaryota; kingdom Metazoa; phylum Chordata; class Actinopteri; order Perciformes; family Cottidae; genus Taurulus; species Taurulus bubalis. The sequence continues at coordinate 12,831,745 of NC_136599.1, read as the reverse complement.
AATGAGACAGCAGCCCCAAAAAGATGGACGAGCTGAGAGAAAAGAAACTCTTCCAAAGCTTGATCCTAAACGCTCCTATTCCACAAAGGGCTGTGCACCAAAACTAAATGCTCAGATTAACACATGCATGTGCATGGGCACACTCTGGTGACAGCTACATGTGAGTAGCAGACACATGTAGAAGTAGAGGCATGACGCATGCACATACACATCGAAACTAAGAGTAGACTGTGTGAACAAACTCTGCAGGAGTTACTGTATCCCTATTATACTTGATGCGCATACATTCCCACACAGTTTGAGTCAGCACACTGCATCCATGCCAGAGTCTGTAAAACGGGTAATGAATGTGGCAGGAAACTGAGCTGGATTCGGCATATGCAGCCCATCCAGATACATTCTAAGCCATTCAGGAACAAAGCTAGCGTGAACACACTTGATGGGGCCAACTTCCAAAATAGTTCTTTCACATACCTTTTCACACTCATGGCTTCGTCTATGCAGTAGGCAATCCATCAACAGAGAAACCACCCACTATCAATCTACATACACAGACTCGCCAACTAATTATAATTGCTTCAGATACACACTTCGTACAGACACATGCAAAACCATGCCCCTTTTTACGATTCTTATTCACACATACACACACACACACACACACACGGAGGAAATACACACACAAGCACTCACATAGTACCTCTGCGTTGGCACCAAACAACCACTCTTTGGGGCACAAATACACACCATGCCAATCCATAAATCAGATGATAATTGAGTAGCATTGCACCAGTAATAAGCAGAGAAGTATAAACAGCCAGTGTCTGGGCTGGGTACACCACCTCCCACTGGCATGCTACTGGCTGTCTTCCTGGCAAGTCAAAAACACACAAGCACACACATACAGCACACACACACACATTTGCTGAATGCATTAACAGCAATGCAAAGATCAAACCACTTACCTGTATGGTTAACAGATACATGTAAAAATGAGGAAAAACCCGCATGATAGCAATGCAATGGGAAGAAGCTTTGCAGAAGTCAACGCAACTGAGAAGCTTTACGTCTCCAGTGATATAAGTCAGGAAACATATAAAGTCTCTCATTGTGTTATTGCTGTGAACGGAATGAGGACCAAGATTGTTTGCCATAAATGCATAGTACATTTACTGTCTCACTGGGATAGTCAAATCTGAGCGTGCAATTCAGATTTGAGCCAAAATGCCCCAATTTTCAACTTTATACCTGGGAAAGTTTCAAACTAACCAAAAAGCCATGGCATGACGTCAAGAGTGATGGCGAGGGACAATGTCGGCAGTATCATGATGATATGTTTAACAGGCACACTGAGAATTACTTACCCAGGTCTGCAGACATTGATATGTGGAAACAAATGATAGGACATTAAGCCACATGATTAAAAACATTACATGTGCAAACAGTAGGTCACACTGTGCATTTTTAGAGTGTGATTACATCAGGCAAAAAGAATGACAGCTAGGAAGTGGTTTCAAGTGCTGGGAGGACACAATCTAGACAGTTTATGTCTCGTGGATTACTCCTTTTATAAATAGAGCACTTAGGAATGAATTGAGATCTCACAAAGATCCGGTCACTTGGAAGGACATTGCTCTCTGAGGACACCCAGATGGTGGCTTGTGATGTATAAGAATGTCAGTGAATTTTGTTTCCCTCACCTCTCAAGATCAGCGATTTTCTTCTCCTTGCACAATTTGTCCATCTCAGCATCCCTTAGAGCTGCCATTAGCCTCTCAACTTCCGATTGTGACTTCCCGGATTCCTCTTTGTTGCGAGCTACTTCCTGCTCCAGAAGCCTCAGACGATCTGTGATGTCTGGAGACTTCCAGACTGTTTCTTCTGTTTGGGTCTTTTGGAGGAAGACAGGACATAGAGAGCAAGTGGATACATTAGCGATCCACAATACACTACATAGTTTATCATTATGGAAGGATCAAAGCAGATGTAAAGTGACTATTTAGGACAGCCCAGACTGTTTAAAGATCTTTGAGATTTAGCTAAACTTTCAGTTTAAACTGGAATCATAAAACTGTTCCTTCAAACAATACATATATTAAAAGGTTATATACTGGAACTGGTATCAGGGTATGATATAATTAAGTTAGCATTATGCTCATACATTTGTATGTTACATTGTTAACTGTTAGCATGGTACCATGTAATAATTTGAATGAAAGTCCAGGTGGAGCTGGCAAAAGGCCAGTTTAAGCTGACAAAGTAAAGCTTAGGCCAACAAAGTACACCTGAAGCTCACAAAATGACAGGCTGACAGCTAGCTGACCAAGCAATGCTTCAAATGACAAAGTATAGCTGAAATTGATAAAGGACAGCTACGGCTGATGGATGTTAAGCTAAGCGTGACAAACTAGATCTCAGACAGATTCAAGTTAAGCGAGGTCTGGCAACAGAGAGAGAAGAGAGTCTGACATGTCCTAAAATGGCCTCTACAGCAAACACACACATGCAAGCACAAATAAACAAGAGGAATAAAGTAAGAGAACCTACCATGGGGCTTCCTGCTGGAGGCCCATCTACTTTGGCCGGAATCTAGAAGTTAATACAAATAGATAAAACAGATGTTAAAATAATAATACAGCATAGGAACCAAGTACAGTCATGGAGAGGTTGGACACTGACAATTACAAAGGGTCAGATGTGAGATCATTGTGGATGTATAGCTTTGAAACCTAAAGGAAAAGGTAAGTCAATCCTGAGTATGTGGTTAGGGTCACAATCTAGCTGAAGCAGAACCAATCTGTGCCCTCATCCTCTCTCATTCCTTCATCACCCCCCCCTCCCACCCGGTTCCTCTGCTGCCTGCTTTTCTGTGGTTTGCGTCTATCAGTTGCTTCCCCGGGGCGTCCGTCATGTAGAGTTTGGAGTTCAGTCATTATCATTATAAAATTACTGTCTCCCTCTGTTTGGCTGCGATTTCATGAGACCACCAAACATCTCAATGTTTTTTTTCCTCAGTAAAATGTTGAAAAAAACAGAGTTACACTGATGAATTTTTTTGTCTCTGAGAAAAATATCCCAGAGGAAGTTTGTACCCTAGAATTATCTTTCTCCCTCTTTCGCTTGGTCTTCACTTTACTCTGTCTACTGTGTTTGCGAAGATTGTTTAACTTGTTGAAACAGCTGAGGCCACTCGTTTAAATATCATCAAGTGAGCGCGCACACACACACACACACACAGAGACACACACACACAGAGCGATTCATTGTTGCGTCTACATAGGTCTGGGACTGTACATGTAGTTCTGCTTGAGTCTGTCATCATAAAAAAAACAAGGAGTGTCTGTTAACTATTACCACTAGCCAATCTGAACAAAAATGCCTCTTTTTTTTTACCTTGTAATTTTCCAGATAAACCATATGCATACGTTGGCCCCTGAATATGGGAGATACTGCCATGGGCATAGCACATGGAGCACAACAAACGTTTGAAAGGTCTTTAGAGAACATGCATGCATACTGAGGTAAGTTAGCAGGAACACATCTGTAAATGTTAAAATACACACTCAAAATGTCAACGATGATGTTGTTGTAGACGATGACTCTTTTCATTAGGTGTACTTATTTTTTTGTTCACACATTTGTATGTCCGTGGATATGACTTTGACTAACCTGTCGAGAATAAGTGCGCCACATGTGACCTTAAAAAGACCCGAAATCGTGTCACCTAATGTGTATACTATACAAATGGACTGTGCTAAGGATTACATGCTGTAAAAAATGGGAACACTTGGCCCTCTGGAAGGGAAGCCGAGTCATCGTTTACCTCGTCCTCACCACCATTACCTCCACACCTAGCCTCATTCACTTGTGCACACGCATCAAACCCAATCTTAGCTTGCACAAAACACATTAGGCCTAAGTGGACCAGAGTTTGTTATGTTCTTTCAGTGGAAAACTGAAAATACAGATAGGGGGAAAGCAGGGTCTGAGAGGACATTGAGTCCAACCGGAATTTGTGATATTATGACAGGAGGGGGAAGGCCAGTAAAGATACGATTACATATTTGGTCAACAAAATTATTATCATTCCTAGAAATAGTCTCAGAAGTGTAAATATTACAAATACGTTAAATATGTGTGGCCACCAGGATCTGAACTGGGTCAGAGGATACCCAGTCACACCGAGGCTGGGTATCATTTAAAAAAAGTTTTGGCTCCTAAAGGTAATATTTTTCTTTGTATATCTTAGATATGACAGCATTCAATCGTAAGAAATGATCTGTCAGTGCAAAATACAATATCTGAAAGTCATATCGCCATATTATTGTCAAAAAGAAAAAGAGACCTACAACAAAGAAAAAAAGAAACAAAAAAAGGTAAGAGGATATGACATCCGCCTAGTTTGAAAAGAGTCTTTTGAATAGGATTCAAAATTGAGTTGAGGTGTGGTGACTGCTTGCTGATTCAAGCCAACCTTCTTTGGAAAGGTCATTGCCTTCCCTGAGGTTCTTTACAATTTTCTCTTTGAAGAGCTAGTGTTTAGTTCCAGAAGTTCTTTATTAACCCCGGCATCAACAAATACTGTTTTATGGGAAGAGGATGAGGATGCAGTGAAGTCAACAGAGCTCTGAGGTCAAGATAAAAAGCTCCGCTAACAGCTTGACTGAGTCAACAATAAAAACATCTGCAGATACAGTGAGTGGGCCACCGTGTGTACACAACCTGATGGCAAACACAAACTCTCCATCTGCATGAAAGGTAATGTCTGTCAGGCAAAAAGCTTATTTTTACATTTTTGGAGGAATTTAAGATTAAATATTAAAATAAATATGCTTCTCATACAACTATTTGATTAATGCCATGATCTGTAAGCATTAGCTTTATGTCAAGCTGGTTTGTGAGGAACATTTTTCTTTTCTGATATCATCACATTGTCCAAATACAATCATTTTGCAAACCAACAGCAATATTTTACAGTCACAAGAAAAATGTAGCTAATTTTCTCAGGAAATTTATTCACGATACAAATTAAGACTAAGCACATTGTGCTGTCTAGTTTGTGTCAAAACCTGTTGAATCTATGTAGCCAAACCCTTTTTTTTAAAGAATTACAATAAGGAAATGCCCAATGTGAATAACCCAGCTTTCTTGTATTGTTATATCACATTTCCTCTTCAACACCTAGTGAAGTTTTTACAGATTAATAAAGTTGTATTGTTTTCTATTGTATTGCTGTATTCCAGTATTTAGACCAAAGTAAATGTAATACACTGCCTGATGGCACTGAAGTGTGCGCTTGTGTATGTGTTTGTGCAGTACGTCTGTTTGATCATAATCTAATCTCAGGCACTGTTTCAGTTCATCTCTGACGCACCGAGTATTACAGTCTCACAACCTTTTACACGCCACTGCACCACAATAAGATCAAACACACTTGCACATTTGAACACATTCAGACACTCACACGTCCGTACAAACATGAACTCAACTGTTGTTTCTGTACTGGCCTGCATGCACGGGAAGCACAAACATACACTCGTAAATATAAACACACAAACATCAGCTGCGTTTCTAAAGAATCTGCAAGTTTACATAACAGGTCTGATGCCAGGTACACAAAATAGTCCAATTATGGCAACACTTCTGTCAGAGTGTGAAACTGCCTGCTACAAAGAGTTATGGAGCTGCTGTCCTTTTATGTGGTTCCGCATCAACATTCAACAAGATATCATTTCACAGGAATGAGATGTGTGTATGCTTTTTATGAGAATAAAAGAAAACAGTCTCATAAATTCTGGCAGGGCGAGATTCTGTCCTGGCTTGTAAGCCTGGAAGAAGAAAAAAATAAAAGGGAGAAAAAAGACAGCAAGGCCTCTGACTTGGCACCCGGACAGGGTTAGAGGGATCTTTTACGTCCATAAATCACTCTCTCTTAATTCATCCCTTTATCCTGTGGGACAAAGTGCAGGCAGGCCCTTTGCTAACAATACTGTGGATGCATACAGGAGGTAAGAGTGGAATTACTATTACTGGAGATGTGCACTGTGTAAATACAGGGTTCAAGTAGTGTATTACAACCAGTACAGAGTGGTTGTAAAAGTTAATTATTTTAATTATTTTTGTACGATGAAAAATAATCATAAAGCGTCATAATGTTCGTTTGAAGTATTCAACAGTAAAAGGTTTCGGGAAAGCTACTTGTTAATATTTGTTTTATGAGGTCTTTGAAATGAGATTTTGTGTTTGGGCTCATTTTAGAGCTTGGCACAAGAGGCGAAGCATGCAACAGTCTGTTTTGATGTGGATAACGATGAAATATTGATTGCTGTTTGTCTGCAGTTCATACACATACCAGACTATCAATCTGGTGTACAATGCTTGTATCAACATGCACACCGTTTCAACCACAACTTTTGTTTTGGATATTTCATATAAAATGTTATACAATATCCAAAACATGTTTACAAAAACACGGCATATCACACACACACACACCTTTTTTTTAATCGACAAAACATCACTTCCTAAGGTATCATGACTTCATCAAAACAATCCATACTGACCGCTCCATCGGGCCGCTGGTTCTGAGTCAGGACGGAGTTAGCAGGCTGACTCTGGGACAGTTTCTGGGGCTGCAGGGCTGAAAGTCGGTCCTTTAATACCTGGTTCTCCTTTCTCATCTGTTCCAACTCCTCCAGACGAACCCTGTCTTCCCGCTCCTTCTGATCACGCAGATTCTCAATTACTCGCTCCTGAAATAGTAAAAGGACAAGAGAAGATAATGTGTTCACGAGAGGTGTGAGTAGTTTTATAGTAAAGAGCCTAGATAGCTATCTTCTGCATAAAAGCTGGTTCACATTTAAAAAATGTGTGTTTTGCTTCCAGTGTGCAAAACATTGTCAGCCCCTGAGTGATTTCAGTTCTTTCCTATCAATATTGAATCACTTTAGCCAGGGTCTGGTTGTTAAGGCTCGCCAGCATGTCTCGCAAAGTGAGGCTAAAGACAAACTCATAAATGCCCGTCATAAATGCCCAACTTAAATATACTGCCTTAAATAATAGCACGGACATGAGGAGATCCGAGCCAAGTAGAACAGAGAGAGATGTGGGAAGCAGGAGAAGGGTTGAGGGACAGAGAAAGATTATTGAGAATGGATTGGACAGAACTGTAGATCACTTCCCACGCGACTCTGCATTGCCTGCTGATAAGCCAAGTTGGAATGTTTACATCATAATTTTCTCTATTCTCTAATCACATCGGACAGTGGGAGGACCACGGATTTGGGCATTGGCTTGAAACCAGGACCACACTATGGGTGGCGGAGAGTGAAAGATGTGTGTAGTAGGTGTGTGTTAAGGCGTATGTGTGTGTGTGTGTGTGTGTGTGTGTGTGTGTGTTTAGGTGTGGACTGAAGTGATTATCAAGGTGTTTACTCAGGTGTTTATTTAGGCACAGAGCAGAGCTCAGCAATGAGGCTTTACGATGTGGCATTGCTGCATGATTGGCAGCTTTAAAACCTTGGGTAATTGAACAAATACACCCTCTAACTAGACCTGGCACAGTAACGCACTGCATAGTGGGCTTCGGAGGAGAGGGCGAGAAAGAAAAAGATCATAAAGGGAGAGAGACCACATGGCTAATAGGTCCTGGGTGTTTTCCCCACATTATGAAATATCTCTAGGATGTTTGGGGTTTAGCAAAAGAGACCAGGATGTGATAATAAATTGGGACTTAAGTGTGGAGCACACGTAAATACAACAAAAATACACAAACATTTCATCACAGAGAGGCACATGCGCGAATACACACACCAAAGAGCAGGGCTCGGCTCGGGCACAATGCCCCAGCCTGTTAATTAGAACCACAGCACTGTGGCTAGCGACTGGCTCCAAGAGCAGGTTTGTGACAGGGAGTGTGATTAGCAACACACACACTCGATCTTGTAAACACATTACACCCACCCTGTGTTGACCACAAAGTCTGAAAAGCTCGCCATCATTCTCCTCATCTTAGCTGAATTATATGTAGGCTGCATCAGAAGTGGTTTTTGGGTAAACAGAGGGCCGAGGGAGAAAAGGGATTTTCAGTTTATTGTTGCCATTATGCTATTCATTTCAAAGTCTGTCGGCAACAAAAAACTATTTAGGTGATAAAAGATCATTTTAATTGAAAATATATTTATAGTGAAAGAAAAACATCATTATATATATATATATATATATCAATTGCAGTGAGAAAAATGCAAACAATAATTTGTTTTGTAGATTCAATAAATTCAGTGTAGTTCAAGTGAAATACAATTCAACCATCACACCATTTGAGTAAACGATTGCAACCTGCAGGCGAGGCACACAGAGAGACACTCCACACAGATCTGTCATGAACTCAAGCACCCCTGTGTCCGTCTCCACTTCACCTGCTCTCACATGATCAGTGTCAAAGCACTTAACATTGTGCAAAGGACATACAATTCTTTAGCTGCACAAATGTTATATCTCCTATTCAAAACCAAACTTTAATCGAGTTTTAATACCACCTTTTGAAAATGTCAGTAACAAAGCATAGCACCAGGTCAGGCAGAGCAGTAAATGCAGGCTTCTCTTAGCTGATTGGCATCAGCTGTTTGCAATATGCTTCACAATGACTGGCTCATTCACAGCTGTGGCTGGTAACATCCAATCATGTTCTCCAGGCAGGAGAGATGTATGACTCCAATTTTGTAATGGAAGCTCCTGTAGAGTTTTTTTTTCTACTGATCTTGTCCCTTCAGTCCCTAAGACAAGTATGCACTTGGCAGGTCAGAGCGGAAGTAACACAAGCTAACGTAACAAACAGAAATATGTATGCATTAACAGAAATACTGGGGCAGCCACTGGAAAAACAAGAAGTACAGCTGGACATCCACATCTGTCCTAACTAGGAACTCTATAAACTCTTAAGCAGCAGCCAGTGCCAACAAAATGTAAACCAGCATCCATCTTTATTCCTGCAGTACAAACAAACACATAAATGGGAACTATTTTAGCCTGCAGCACTAAAGTAATCATTTTTTAAGACTGTAGTACCAACAAATGTGTGCTAGTAACAACTTCAAACATGCAACAAACCTAAGCAAGATCAGGCCCCTCTGAAAGGAAGCCAGTGAGTTCAAGGGAGACTGTATTTACTTCCAGACTAGGACTTGACATTTCCATGGTCATAGTCAGAACAGTATATAACTATAAATCTAACCTGCAAATAAGCCTGTCTCCAAATAGAAATCACTGGTAAATGCAAACACAAATCACTAAAGACGTGTGTAGAAAGAAAAACACTAACTCCTTTAACAGGGAATATGTGAGAATCAAACTTTATTGGGTAAATGTACCTGAGCAATAAAATGCACTGTATTTTACTAAAGATGAAACACCACAATGGCCAACAAGACCATTCATCTTTTAATGTTAGTGGTGGCATGCCAGCTCAATGGTGCTGAAGTGAAGCTTTATGGGGACCAGCTGCTCTATCATGTTGCCAGAAAACAACAAATGCTCACCCGTCCACCAATGCAGAGTTCAACTTGATTTACATGGTTGTACAGCTAGGCAATTTATGCTGCAATGTATCTTCCAAAAAAAAAAAATATATATATATATATATATATATATATATATATGGATCCATATGTTACTGTGCTCATTATACTATTTGCTGAGGCTATGTAGGCCAGTAAATCCTGTTAAAAAGCAATGATATTGATATTTCCCTAACCTTGGACCGGCACTACAAGGTCCATTGAGACTTAAAACTACAATAATAGTAGTCTCTAATAAGTTCCCTAATGGTCAGTTACTATGTTTTCCTTAATATGTATGTGTTATGATCCTTTGTAACTGTGTTCCTCTTGCCAGCTCTGTTCTTTGTCTTCTTCTTTTAAATGCCTTGCAGAAGTTACTCATTTTTTACTCTGCCTCCATCCTTACATTCCTTGACCTCTTCCTCCCTTAATTCTGAGGCCACCTCTTCCATCAGGGCTATGCCTCTTCTGCCTGCCATTCCACTTTTCCATACCTCCATTCCTCCCCCTTTCAGAACTTTTATCCTCCTCTTATTCCATGGATCATTCCCTCCCTATGTTCAGCGCAGTTACAGACAGGGACTAATCCTCTGTCTATGTTCACCTTGGACCTCCCTTCTCCTTCTCTCCCTTGGAGTTTTCGGAGAGGACCTCATCTCGTGTGGTCCAAGGTCTATACATCAGGAGACTGTGTCAGTAAATGATGGCATTGAATCAGCAAAGCACGCAACTTAATTAAGCTGTATGCTAGCTTCCTGAAAGACAAGTGTGCCTTAGTGGGTGAAAATTCCATACCAGTTGGTGGTCAAATAGTGTCATTTTGTGAGTTTTCATTCAGTCTGTATTGTATAGTCGGTTGTTATATCAACGTCTGGGAAACAAGTTTGAGTTTCCTTCATAAATAGTGTGCATCATTCTTCACACCATTCCTCTAGCAACTATTCTACCAGAGCAACCGTGACCCTCACTTCAAGTCTCTTTTCTCAGCAGGTTCTGTCAGATTTTCTTGACCTCTAACCTTTTCAATAAGGCCATCCTGCTCCACCTCCCTTCATCCCTCCCTCTATACCTCTACCTTTTCTGATAGAGCTTCCTCCAGTGTGGTCAGCGCTGTGTCTGTGTTGCTGGAGTCAGTCTGAAGGCCCTGGACCCTTTCCTTCAACCCAGCCAGCTGTTTGTCCTTATCCTTTAACTGCTCCAACAGGTTCTCAATCTGGAGAGAGATGGACAGAGACAGAGAAACAGGGGAGTTGAGGTTAGTAGCATGTTGATGTGAAACAAGCGTTATGGGCAGAAACGTTTAGATCAAACCTGAAAGGTTTAGGAGCATTCGTGCAAAGTACACAACTGGACTATTGTGACTGGAGACCTTGCGGTGCCAAAGTACCACAAAAAGTAATTATCCCATTGACCGCCGATTCATCGAGATGATGAATCTAGACACTGAATAGTGTGCTCAGCCTCTGGCTGCATTCTCCAATTTCCTGCTGTAATGTCTTCCATTCGTGCCCGGCATCTTAAAGATGAGCAGCAATGAAAGTCTCCACTCCACGGCTCGGGTCAAGACAATTATGGTTGGATCCATGGAGAGAAAATAAGTTAGACTCTGTGGAGGAGTGTAAACAAAATAGCCTTTTGATGGTGTTACTAAATCAGCTTCAGTGCTAGTTTAGTAGAGTTCATTCAGCCCATGGCTTCTGGGACGATGTCTCTGCATCTGCCTTTCTGCGGCTAACCTCATGTCAGTAAAGTGGTGGTGCAATAGCCAATTGATGTGTTCAAAAGCCTTTATCTGATGAACATCCGCAAAACAGAAAAGAAACACACAAAGACACATTCACAGCCACACACACACACAGGCTCACACACAAACACAAAATGCTCCGAGCTGTACCAACCAAAACACTAGCAGATGCAGCTGGGGTAGGGCACAGTGCAATGCAATGAGACTCCAGAGGTCTACAAATTAGTTACAAAGGGAAAGCACATGTGATTACAGGACATGGTGACACGGTGACTTATAATTTCCACAAGCACACCACTCTACATTCCATTGAATCTAAATTAATGTCGTCTTGATTTTTAAAAAATGGAGTTCAATTAAAAAAGTTGATGGACTCCCTGAGATCCCCTGAGACCTATTCAGTGGCATAGAGCATATATTCCCCTGTCTCCAACTCAGTCTTCTTTAGTGTTTTTTCTACATACAAACAAAGCACCATTCACTCACTGCTGCAAAGCATTAATTCCACATTTGACCCAAGTGGTCTTTTCTCAGCTCAGGGCTTGAATTGTACAAAGAAAAGGCACATGCAATGAAAGGAATTCATTATTTAATGAACATGAGAATCCAATAAAATAAAGAAAAGAAAAGCACTTCAGGCCATCAAGAGACCACAATGTAACTGAGATGGTGACAGGCTAGAAAATGTCCAGTGGGGGGGATAATCTACATTCCAGTCATGGGTACATAGATAGATAATGTCCAAATCTCCACAGCTATTTTACAAATTAATCCAACTAGACTTCAGACTTTGGTGTTCTCTGCTCCCTGGAGGACAAGAGCAAAGATTTTAAGGAGCCATTTTGGTTTTGGCAATGGAGAGAAAGTGGCAAGAGGGAAAGGGAAAAAGCAGCCAGGACCCTTCAGCAGATCTTGATCGGTTAATGACAGTCATTATACAGCCAAGCTAAAAGCTCTGATAGGTCAGTCCACAAGCGATAGGGACATCAAACCCTTCAGGGAATGATGGGAAAGCTTCACACTCCCAAAGTCAGATACAATTCCCAGCAATTCATGATTGCCATGGGTGTGTTAGATGGGATTTTAGGGTTGATAATGTGTGAGAGAAAAAGAGGCATAGTGATTATTCTCTTATGTTTCTCTCATTTTAAGTGACAGAGCTGAAGAGGTACTTTTCACTATATTTTCCAAGGGATGTAGCCACTTAAACGGCAAAACTAGACACATAACATTCTCGGTCTCCACATCATGAAGCACCAATGATTCCTCACAGATTAAACAAGACTCACACTCCACACAAATTAAACACAAGATGAAGTACAAACAAACCAAACATGGTTTGGCCTCTAGTTGTAGCAGCTCAGTAGCTTTGACATACCTTGTTAAAATAAACAGTAAAATAGTAAATACCCAACGAAACATATACATTTGCACTCACGCACACCCTAGCTCCCGTTCCCTATGGGCACCACAGAGCCCTATTTTAGGTCAAATTGAGCATGTTGCCGCTGGTCTTAGATAAATGATTACATTCTTTACCAGGCTTCAGTTTGCTTTGGCCTGGTCGCACAAAACAACAACCACTCGTCGAAATATTTAGCCACGTCGCTCAGCCTTCTGTGAAATTGTGCAGAAACAACGTTGAACAGAACTCAAACGTTGTATTGAGGAGTCACGTGAGTCATGGATATGGGAAAGAGGGCAAGGAATGCTGTCATAATTCGCAAAGGCAAAACATACTCTCCAAAGAGAAATGCCTTTTATTGACAGGCAAGGTACAGGGCAGCCGTATGCCTTTCTGGGAGAGAGGTGGGCCAGTAGCTCGATCGTTATGAGAGCAGCAGCCATTCATTTGACTTGTATCTCTCAGTGTTTGAGGCTACCTCAAACCATACTCCTGCATCTCTCTTTCTCTTACACACACATACACACAAGCTTTTATCATTAAACCGCTGTGCATATGTCATCCCACTCTCCAACCAGACATGCCTCCTGCTGAATCAGACCACCTACAATACCTACAACCATGACTCTATGAGCCAGGCACAGTGAGTGTGTATCCTCCTGAGAAACCATGACGTCTGTCTCAGTCGTCTCCCACACACATGGCTCCCGACTGTTTACAGCTATACTGTTTTGAGTCTGATAACTTTATCAACAAGCTGATAGGATGGGACCAGGTTCTCCTTGCATGTGTTAACGCATGGTTACCATTAACTGACCTTTTGCAAAATAGTAGTTAATCATTAGTAAACTAATCATTGACATAATTATGTTAAAAAAAAACTAGGATTACAACCAGTCAGGTTGCAGTTTACATCCGTGTCTGTCCAAAATGTCATCACATTTGATGTCTTAAATTGTCTTAATTGGCATATGAATTTTGAGAAAAATTACCTTTGACCACCAAATTATACTCAGTTCATCTTGGAGTCCAAGTGGACATTTGAGCTAAATTTGAAGAAATTCCCTTCAGGTGTTCCTCAGATATTGCGTTCAAGAAAAGGGGACTGACGGACAACCCGAAAACATAATGCCTCCGGCCGCAGCTATCTGTTGTGGAGGCATTAACTATTATTAACTTGGTGGTGCTGATACACTCAATTTGTTTTTTGACATATCAACTTGTTGGTAAAACTAGTGGGTTGAAAGTGGACTGTGATATTGTCATCAGTGAAACAAAGCATAATTAAATATGGCATGAGTTCATTCTCAAATAAGAATATTTGTGTGAGAGGAGGAATTTGAAGTATGAAACAGTAGCCACCATGCATTCATGGTAAGTTAACACGTTGATATGTCAACAAAACCCTTTTGAGTCTGTTTAGTGGGCTTTTTTATCCATTGGGAACCTTGGTGTTGCATTGCTGTTGAAGTCTGTAGAGAATGATCATGATTAGGACAAGCTGAGTTCTATGTAATGGGAGAGAAGTTAGTGAACCAGTATCAGGCCTTGTGTTTCTGGCAAAAATCCTAATCTAAAAGCAGCTTCTTCCGCAGCAGAACCACAAACCCGGTCGACCCGTCTGTCTTCCTTCCAAACTAAGAACTAGAACTCGGTGGCCTCCAGAAGAATCATTTCTGCAGGACACAAAGGAGACAAGCGTGGAGCGTGACCACCATAAAAATACAATCATTGTATTTTTAAAACTCTTTTGGACCAATAAAAATACCAAACAATAATTGGTCGCCAATTCTGAAAGGCAACTCATTACTCTCCACTTGTCATCGCCTCTGAAAATATGACAGGGACAGTTGTAAAAACCCAAAGATCCTGGCACTAATATGGTACGCATGTACACACACATAGCCACACACAAATACACAAAGGCACAATAACCACAAACTGAACAAAATGTATTAATACAGTGTGTAGAAATAGGTCACAGTCAAACCGAAACACCATGAAGGACGACACACTGGAAATGTCATTCTGCTACTTAAAGTACTCCACAATCACATAATAGAATCCAAATAAAGCATGTACATTTCAAACTGTGTAAATTTCAAACAGGTTATGTATTACAATTTACTCAAACATGTACACCTGCATACTGTTCCCATCTCCTGCCTTCAGAGCTTGTTAATTCCCAGATTAATAAAGGACGTCCTACTGCTCCTGAGCACAGATGTGGTTCTTCAAAGAGAAACACAGTTTGCTCTTGAAGTTCAGGGAAGATAGTGACCTTTGCAGTGTGAGGAGGATGTGCACTTCCTTTAACCCCTGTCCCACCAACAACTCTTCTCTGCCTGTGAAGAAGAGCAACACAGGCAACACTGGAAGACTGAGGAAACGCTGATACTGTGTGAACTGGCGCCCCCATGTGCCAAATGTCTGCAGCGGGCCCATTTAACCACTCGTGTTGTGACAACTCCAGAGTTCATTTTAAATGAAAAATGTCATCTTTACAGAGCAAGGTAAAACAGAGGAGACACTGTCCTCTCTAGTTCCAGAATTGATGAAGACAATCACCTTCTACACACTACCCCATTATAAATGTTCTTGAATGAGAATAGAAGCTTGTCAAGAAACATAAATGGACTTCGCTACTGGAAGAGAACTGCCAGTATTTACTCACAGCTCTACCAGATCTCTGGAGACCGCTGAGCCGACTGACTGGGAATGTACAAAAGAGGACAACGTGACACAGAGCCCCCTAAAGCAGAAAATGACACCTCTCCCCTATCCCCTTGAATGACCTTTCTGGTGTCATGCTGCTTTGCTCGAGGAGTCATTACTCATCTGTTATCGACCAGAACGACGGAGCAAAATGACTTCATAAGACAAGTGGTGCCTGAGAGAGGGAGGAAGAGAAGGGAGGGTCAAGAAGCACGATGCTCACGTTCTGAAATCATCCACACTTTTCTAAACAAGGAAAAGTAGAGCTTGTGATTTATTTCTGTCAGGGAGCAATTTTTCCTTCTAAACTAGAAAAGAATGAGAGATTCCCCCTGAAGAAATGATTAAAAAAAATGTCTGTTGGCTATCTGTTGTCTGCAGAAGAGGGCTGGGCACATTTAAAACATGTATACAAGTATGCATCGTTCCACTGCGTGCCACTGCCTGCCCTCATGTCTCTCTCTATCTGCTGTGCTGTTCTCTACCAAATCTCTTCTGCATCCAAACCAAAAAAGGATCATTCAGAGGCAGGACCGAGTGTTGAAAAAGGTTTGTTGAGGTGGAACTAGGAGCAAACCAAAGAGACAGAATTTTCTAAGGGTATCACGAGAATTACGACTGATGCCTGTGACTCTCACAGCAGCTACCTCTCTATTGCCCCGACATTCATTCTGCTCCTAACCACCAGCGCCTGTTTAGAAATACAAAGGTGCTCTGTGTCCATCAACAACACACACATACACACACTCGCTCATTTGAATGCAGGCGCACAGGCGTGTAAACATACACAGATCTTATGACTACAGAGAAACAAGCGTACAGAGATGAATACACATGATAAGCCTCATCTATCAATGTGTTATAATTTACTTATATACTTTTACAAACTCGCAACTTTCCTGTATTTTGTCAGCATGCATGATGGATCTCAGTCAATCCTAAATTGGAAGTGATCTTAGTTACACATGATTAACTTCGAAACATCAAATAACGCAAAGTATCTATGAATGCTGGATGACACCGGCATGAATATGGTAAAGTAAAACACCCACAGATATAGATTAAATGTAAATAATATTGAATAAGTTGAAAAGAGATCAGAATGAATAAACAACCATTATTTAGTAGTCAAAGTGCCGAGTTTTCTCCTGAACAAAGGTTATAAATGAACAACAAATTATAGATTGTATTCATACAATTCAATGGAAAGATTTGAAACAACATTGGCATGACATGAACCTTGGAATCAAAAATCAAATAACTGACAAAACATCAGGAGGGGGCCAAGGAGTTGAACAGATGATTGTACAGCTGCTGTCATCATAAATGGGATAAGTGGGAGAGTTTACTGAATTATTTTAATATTGTGTGTTGGCTAAAGCACCTTATAATAACTCAAAAACACTGCTTCAGAGATTAAGTTTGGTAAAAAACCACAAGCTACTCAGAAAGCGAGAATTATTTTACATACCTAAAAAGTAAAAAACGTTTGCATTTAACCATTACCGCCTGTTTTAGTACAAAAACTGGTTTTCATTACAAAAACTGGTTGGGAAAAAAACTGTTCATTTGCCCCTTTTATCAGAAAACGTTGGTCCAATGTCTAGAAACTTTGCTAAAAAAAAAGTATGGTTAGTGAAACACAAATATTGAAGTAGCTTGATAAATAGGCCTAATGTTTGTGTACGTGTTTAAACATATTTGCACATATACTCACATACACAAACAGGAAACCATATCTCCTTGTCTAATTCTGTTTCGTCCGTTGTAACATGTGGCTTATTCTGAACATACAATACGGATCTCTGAGGAATACACACACAAACACACACACACACACACACACACACCATCAGACTATGAATATCATGAATATCAGGCCAGGTTCAGCCGATGGGGGCTGTATGTAGCCCTTACACGTATGACAAGTAGGCATCCTCCCCCTAACCCACACATTCCTCCAGAAAGTAATTCACACAGAGACCCTCCACTGCATTCATACATATCAAATAGACACCATCACACAGACACATAAAGGCACACATATGTCCACTTACGCACACTACACACACACACACACACACACACACACACACACAGATGTAGAAACGCACACAAGGAATGATCCAGCGAGAAAGACGGAGCAAGTGTTGTTTCATTGTAACTTTTTCTGGCCGACCGCAGAGCAAAGCGAGACTCCTGCAGACCCCAGAGCTGTTCAATGAAGACAGATTGCACTTGTGCAAGCTGAGCTGTACGTGAGTGTGAGAGTGAGTGTGTCTGTGTGTTTGCTGGCCAAGTTGATCCACGTCCATGCTCTTTAGGCTCAAGACCCTATCTTTGCCCCCCTCAGCTGCGGAATGCTGCAGTGATTGCTGGGTAATTACCCTGACGCTTCATTCCTTTGCTCCCAGCACCATTAGTATTAATTCTTTTCTTTTTCTCCTCTTTGGAGAAGGGGAATGGGAGGCCTTTGATCTAAAAGAGAGAGAGAGCAAAAAGGAGAGAGAGAGAGAGAGAGAGAGAGAGAGAGAGAGAGAGAGAGAGAGAGAGAGAGAGAGAGAGAGAGAGAGAGAAAAAAAAGAAAGAAAGAAAGAAAGAAAAAAGAAATTACATGTGGCCACCCGGCGGGGACCACAGCAGCTGTGTGTGTGTGTCAACCTGTAGCTTCTGACCCCGGCACACTTTACAGTGATCTGGTCAGACAGGTCAAATACACCATGCAGGCCTACAGTTCAACTGAGAGACAGGCGGAAACTGTGACCCAATTCAGGCAAAAACTAAAGTGCATGCCTCAGATCTTAGAGTATGAAATACTAACACTTGACTGCCAACAGGTTAGGTGGAAACAGGTCAGACTGAGTTATGGCTTGTGTCGTCATCATCAGGATACAGTCAGGTTTAGGTTCTTCATCAAGTGGGAGAGTCATCATGATTTTTTTCAACTGCAGTGCACGTGTTGTGGTCAGGAAGAAGACGGACATGAATAGCTGGAGCCTGACATATGGCCCGACACTGGGTTTGTCTTGACTGATGTGTAGCCTGACTCCAATCAGCCAGCCTCAGGCTCTCACCATTAACCCCGGCTGATTGCTGATAGGAGCAGAAGGGGGATACAGGGGGGCCGATTACAGGCCGTTTACCGGAACCTCCCCAGCTCCAACGGGCTTATCTGTAACCATGTCTCTCCGTTGTGATTGGTCAGATGGAATCCATTAGGATGAAAGGCATTGGTGGCCCCATCACAAGATCTATCAAGATCACACACGCTCACAAGCAGAAACGTACACGTACAGTAGAGAGTTATGGGATCTCTGAGAAATACAGCTGTTCCACACACACAATAACTCAACTGGAGTACTGACAGTCTGCCCTACAGTGTTAGGTTAGGTATGGTATGCACTGTTCCGATTCTGTAAAGTCAGGTGGTAACTTCATGTAAGAAACATTATAAATGAAGTCTTTACATTCAAGCTATGCACCTTTACATTATAACAGCATTAGTAGTAATATCATTAGTTAGGGCTGGGTATCTTTTGGATTTTTTTCAGTAACTCATATGTTTTTTCAATATTTCAGTTTAAGGAATGTAAACCAGTATTTTATACAAACTTTATAAAAACTTTTTCCATTTATCTAAAATGAGCAGTTTCCTGATTCAGATCTGTAAATATCTGACCAAAGATTATAGAATAAAAGAATATGGGAGTTGATGCCAACTTGTAACAGTTGTTGATACTCCAACTTTTCTAAGGTACTTAATAATAATATATAACTGTTTCAGAAAGTAGTTTAAGATTGGAGGAAGAGATCATGGTCTGTCATACACATCCAGACACAAAAGTAGAAAGCAATGTTTCTTTATACACACATACACATAATAAACACTGTGCCAATGCGGAAAACCCATTTTTTACTTCCTATCAACATGCAGCACTTCCCCTAAATATCCATATGCATCAAACTCAAACGTGCTAGTGTTGTTTTAGGGAAGAGTGTATAACATGAGGGAAGAAGTGAAAAGAGAGGTTTATTGGGAGAACATAGTTTCAATAAATATGTATGGGCAGTCTTCTCAAACTATTAGGACTTTAACAGAAAACGGTTATATGATGGTTTGCCTGTGGTAATTCAACAAGGGATGTGAGTGTAATTAAACAATAATACAACCTCATAAAATTAAGAAAAATGGACAGAGAAAAGAGCAAATGCTCAAAAAGAAAGATCAATGTGTGTGTGTAGAGGGGATGGGGGGGGACAGGTAATGTTGAAGGCCAGGGAACATCTCTATTTTTCTCTCCCTCTCTCTCTCTCCCCCTCTCTCCCTCTCTCTCTCTCTCTCTTTCTCTCTCTCTCTCTCTCTCTCTCTCTCTCTCTCTCTCTCTCTCTCTCTTCTTTTCTTCACAATCAAAGGCCTCACCGTGCTGATGACACCAGGCTAGAGCAAGTGCTGAAAGAGTCTGGCTGAGGGTGCTCTGAAACAGAGCTGGGTTCCCCTGAGAAAGTCTAGGGGATACCTGCTAGACACTATTATAACGAACAGAGACCCTTGTGTACAAGGCATCCTTCTGTATAGACACACACACACACACATACACACAAACATGCACACATATGCCCGATGTGGCCCAAGCAGACGTAATCAAATCTCCCTGTCTGTGGTTGCTATAGGGAGAGAACATGATAGGGGATAGTATACTTCCATGCACACAGCCAGCCTTTTTAAAAGCATGAATATGGATTGAGACGACCACAATGTTTGAACATGAATAACACATGTATGCCAAAACCACACCACAACCGGCTCTGCGTGTGTACCTCCCACACCCGTGCCCCCGCAGCGAAAGAAGAAAAACGAAATGAAAATGAAGAAAATAAATAAATAAATGCATCATTATGCATTGGTCATGGTCTTGTAGACCAAGGGCTCGAACAGAGCTCCCACTGTTCTGATTGTGATACGTAAGACTGAAAATGCCGGCACAAACCTAGCATATGCATTTTTCGTTTTTCATTTAAAGACCTCATTATTTTTTTGTTAAATTCAGCCTCTAACTATTAGGATCAATGTAGGGATCAAACTACAGCGATGACATCATGGTACCATGATATAAGTCATGGTGACTGTCCATGGAGAGGCCTCTAGGAAAGGATTAAAATCCTCATAATCTCCCGAGACAGAAAATAGGGCACCAGTGAGTGATATATGTTGCAAATTAAGATAGTCTCTGCAGTGGTGCGCTACAATAATTTCAAAAGTCTGGTCAATCTGTGACTCATCCGACCCCCAGCTTGGGAGTCATTTCTCCAGTATGTAAAATGTCACTGGCTATATTAAAGAACTGATTGCCAAGGGGCTAAAGAAGGGCGCTTTACCATTCAGTAGTTCCACACTGCAAACACAGCTGACCTTTAACCCTCATTCTACCTCCACATTTAACATACAAGGACTACTGACTGAAATTAACAAGAATCAACAACATCGTAGCAAAATGTTAACTAATTTATTTTCAAAACATTATAGTTATGTAACTAATCTTAAGAAAGAGATTATTTATATTTTAGGAAAGGTACAGATAATTTGAATATTGTGTAAATAACTAAAACTAAAATTGCTAGAGCACATTAGAAAATTTGTCTTTGCTTCATCTGTTACCATCTCCTTCAAAATGACTGACAGAGTGAAACAACTGTATTGGGAGTCCCCGAGGACCTCAAGACCTCAATACATTGGTAGATTTTTTTAATTTCTTTTTAAAAGACAAATTAAAACATGAAGAGAAAAAAAAGGTAAAAAAAAAAAACCTGGAATGACAGAGTTAAACACCTGTGAGATAAGACTTAAAGTATACTTCTGGGGTTTGCAGGGACCCATGTTGATAGGATGAGGATTCAACTTCAAACTTGGTTTTACTGAAGTACTCTAATGTATATGTATAGGACATGAAAAAACTTGTTGAAGGTGACTAAAGCTAAAAGAAAGAAAGCTCTATCAATCAGTATGTAAAAGTCAAATAAATGAAAAGAGAAAAGTATACTAAAAACTGAAGGACTTAAAACATCCAAAACAACACAGGGCCACAGTAGAAAGGTATTTCCATTTGGTTTTACGCCCACATAAAACTCCAACAGACAGTTGTTGCTCTCAGCTTTCCAAATGTCAATTCCTTATGACCGGAAAGAGAGCAAGTTTGCATCCACACATCCACACAGATTCACACACATTCACACACACAAAAGTGAAAACACATTATGTCACACCAGTTGATCTGTCGTCAGCCTGGGTCATCAGCACGAACACTCGGCGTGGAGGGGAATTGGACCCGCTTGTAGTGAAGATAGAGAGCTCGTCGTAATAACACAGATGCATCATCTTAACCCTGAAAGCTCTCCAGGAGGAGGACACATTTGTGTGCTTGAGTGTCTGGTTTAGATATTGACTCTTTTCATCAGGGAGGCCTATGAACTGTGTTTAGTTGACTCATTCAGAGCTGACAATTTTATGAGTTGGAGGACAGCCACTCAATGGACTTTTAAATGGTCAGGGTCAGTCATGACATAAGATGTTTTTTACAATTGTAATCCAATGACTTACAGTCTGAAACCGGGAAGGAAACAAGTTAGGCTTGAACTCATTCCCGTTGTTCCCCTTGCATACAGATTTGTTAATTGTTGTGTCCTTGAAAACTGGGCCCCAACAAAGAAAAAATACTTGCAATGAATGCTTCGTCAAAACTTGTTCATGGGATAGTCCAGACAAATATCTATAGCAATACATGGATGAGATGAATTTAATTTATAAAAAAAAGACATTCAAAGAATCTACAGCAATATCTTCCTCCAGAAACAATGTCTTGCTTACTGTTATTGATCTATTCACGTACTGAAGAAAGAATCTGGATATAAACAGTTGACAGTGGAAGTGAAGTTGATTTTTTTCTGCAATTCACAATCCAAATTTTGTGACTGAAGATCGCAATGAGGTGAACAATATGTCAGTGCCCTGCCGTTGTATAACTCTGTTTTAAGGTATTTCTTGGCATTTTGCCTTTAATGGAAAGCTGATAGTATTGCGATAAGGGGATAAAATGTAACAACGGTCTGCAGCTGAAATCGAGCCTTGGACATTGCAGAAATGTGGTATGCGCCTTAACCATTTGGCTACCAGGAGCCCTGACTATGTTCTTTAAATAGTCATCACCTCAAAGTTTTGAGTCATTCTGTATCTGTATCTCTCCACTATCTCTGGGTGCAGGTAGCTGTACAACACAACTATAATATAGTGAAGTAGTGCATAGTCTGGAAAGGAAATACAACTGCAACCACATACCACCCTTTAGCAAACACGATCATGTATTCATTTAGAAAACAAATCTTGATGTTTGCTGTTAATAATCTATTATAAATTAGTATATACACATATACATTATATACACACATATGTATAAATATATACATGTATATATACATCTACTTATTAATACATACTGTATATATGTTTATCTTACTTGTGTGTAGTAGAGAGTCTGTTATGGTGAGAAAGAATTACTGCTTGTAATGTGATGCATATAATTTAGAATTTAGAATTCTTAGAATTATTCAGAATTTAGAATTTAGAACTTAGAACTATATGCATCATGATTGAAGTGGCTCAAGAGAATTGTGGTGAACTGTTGAGCATTCATTTCACTGATCACTGAGGACTGAGACATTGAGAAACAATTATTACTCTCAACTTAATGGATGGCACCTTCTTTGATGGTTAATACCAACATTTTTCAGACAGAAACTTTGTATCTCTAAAAGAAACAACAAGGAAAACAGTAGTCATATGAATATAAAATAACTGCATGCTTCCATGAGGCTTTTAGTTGGTCGGTTAAAACACTTTTCATTGAAATGGTCAAATGAATTAATAATAATATACTGTACTATTTGTTTGTTCATGCATCTATCACTAGTCATCAAGTTAAGGCAGTATTTGTGTGCTAGATGAATCTCCAGCCACTGTCTGTGCTGAGGCAACAACAACAACAACAACAACAACAACAACAACAACAACAACAAGCACCGGATGGAGAGTTAAACTGGCTGGCACAAAATACCCAGCAGCTCCAGAGAGAAAAGATCCGTCTGGACAACAAGACTAACTGTCTCCTTACCAGTGATGGTAAAGAATATGATCACCTTCAACATGAGATTGCCAGAGTGATGCAGAGCCCATCTTTGCTCCATAATCATATCTCTCTGGAGAAAGACATGTTGGAGAGGCAGAAGAAGGTAGAATCCAAAAAACTAATGTGTGAGGAGACACGTACAAACAAGATGAAGGACGCTCTGGAAATGGAAGAGAGAAAGAGGCCTTAAAAAAGAGTGGGCTCAAATGAATGAGATGAAGAATGCCTTTCAGTTGGAGAAGGACAACATGCAAAATTAATGAAAAACTTTCAAGAAAGAACTAAAGGCAAAATATAGGAGAAGAAAGGCCTTTACTGCAGAAAAAACTGCTATGTGTGAGGAAAGGGAGGTCTTCAAGATTAAAAAGAGAGAGATAGTCATAGCGCAAGAGGCTTGGAGAAGGAGAACATAGAAAACAAAAGAAAAACCTTCAATAAAGAACTCAGGGTCCAACGTATGAAAATGAGTACATTTGATGCTGAAAATGATGCTATAGCTGATGACAGGGAGTCCTTCAAGGAAGAAAAGGAAGAGATGGCAATGATGAGGAAGGCCTACATTCAATAAAAGGCAGGCATCCAGAGTATGATAAATGCTTTCCATTTGGAGGAGAACATAGAAGTTACTGAATGTTATTTGTAATGTGTTGAAGTCCAACAAGTTATTTTGATCACAGAAAAAAACTATTAAATATTCCAAAATATATCAAATGTATTGATTTTTTTTTCAAAGCAAAATTGCTGGTCAATAATTTGAAGAATTGTGATTAAGACTCATTCTTAATTTCAGTTCAGTTGAGATCAAGGCATCAATTTGATGTGATATGATGCAATTCTACTGGAGCTCACTTACTTGATGGTCGACCGATAGATGTTGTCGCCACACAATTTGCATAATAGTGCAACTTCATGAAGTGTTCCAAAATTGTCGAAATCAAAAAAGGGCTGTGATTTTTAGGGTTTTGCATATTTCCTTTATATTTTTGACAAAACAAAAGTTGCATTGGGTAGCATGTGGGTTCAGCATCGTTTTATCCCTTCAATACACAAACCAGCTTGTAAATGTCAAAATGATTCATTAATATGTCAACAGGAAAGCACAAATCTGCAAACTGCAAAGCTAAATTAAGCTACCAAATGGAGCTACACATTCAGGGCAGCCTCAACACATTTGATTTGCTGGATGTAGGATCAGTGTCTTTGAGTCAGGAAATACATCCTTGTCATTTAGATTTGTGTTTGGGGAGGACTTTGTGCTGCCTGACTTCAAACACACACAGAGCTTGACCATGCATTTTATAATAATCCAGCAGTAATTTAGAGAGTATGAAGCCCAGAAAGGAAACTAGATTTGACTCCTAGCTCCAGTTCTGCTTTCCCATGTGACACAGCACTGTAAGTTATAGCCCCCAGGGACTGTTGGGAAATAGGAAGTTTGCAAAACCAATCAGAGTGTGGTGCGTGTATACAGTATGGCTAATGGAGTGAAACACCTGTCAGTTCACAGAGTAAAATACTTGGCCTGGTTCTTCCAATATTCTGTCAGACATACTAAATATTGTTGCTGACCATCAACACATCAAAAATGTGGCATGATTATGGATGTTATTGATTAAATGTGTATCTATTTAAGAGAAAAACCAGCCATCATGCCAATGACAGGCAGCATAAACCAAAAATCTGCTTTGTCATCATCCAACCCAATTTAACTGAGCCTGTATGAAACTGGCAACAAATGTTTAGAGTAAAATAGTGCAACTGTACACAGCCAAGTAATAAAATATCACAAATAGTGACTCAAATTTGAAACTTCCCACCAAATAGCTCCACCTTTGACCGTGAAATGAAGTCATAGTTGATATCACATAGTGATATCACAGAGTGGCCCAATTTATGGTCCAATGTATCTGCTACAAACAAGCTTATTAAGCGACTCACATAAAGAGCTATATCTGAAATCCAAAGGAGAAAAGCGCAGTGAGCACATGAAGGTCATTGTTAAGCTTCTCACACAGAAACACCCTGAGGTCACACAGACATTAGAATGCATTTGAACATATGCATGCACACACATCCACGTGCATACACACTGATTCATGGCACTGCATGTGACCTTTGGAGCCCTTTTTCTTTAAACTCAGCAAGAGGGAGGTTGGAAGGAGAGTAAGGAAGATCTAATTTGAGGACATGACAGGAAACAAGGAAGTTGAGAGGGGACCTTTATGTGTGTGTAATTGGTCTAAAGAGGAATTGCGAACATGCACACCACAGGTGGCCACAGGCCCTGTCTAAATAGCTAACCTTATAAAAGTCATTAAGGCCTCTACAACATGCCGTGAGAGCATTTGCGAGTATGCTGTCTGGGTATAGGCTGTGTTTATGTGTGAATGCATCTTTGTTAACCAAAGGTAATAGAGATCAACTGTGAGTAGCAGATCTTACTAAGCACACATTCATTGGTTCATTTAAAAACACTCTTACTGTCTATTCACAGTGCCAGAGGTCATGTGGCCAGAACAGAAAGTGAATTTCCATTATGGCTGGTTAACCAGGAAAGGTTAACTGAATATCTGCACTTCTTTGTTACTCTGTAAAAGTGATTTAATTCAATGAGCAATTGTTTTTACAGGCAAATGTAGAGTGGAAAAGGAATCAATAGAAGTAATTGAGAGAGATTTTCTTTTTGTCGAGTATAATTAAACACACCAGTTATATGTTATCAGGTGACAATTATTTGTGGGTATGTCACTACATGCGACCCCTGGACTCACTTACCTTCTTCTGCAGGACATTAACCTTCCTCTCCTTGACATCCAGCATGTCCTTCATGTCTCTGATCTCTCCAGTTAAAGTGCTCTTCTCATCGGTCAGGTCCTGCAGCTGCTTGGTCTTCTTGGTCAGGAACTGTTCCTTCTCCTCCAGACGCACTCGCAGAGCATCGACCTAGAAAAGACCAAGACAAGAAGTTCAGATAGGCAGATAAAAAGTCAGACAGAAACTTGAACAGACAAAACAATCTGGATCTGGCTGACACATAGTCAGCAAGAGAGCTGCTGTACAACACAAACTATATAGTTATACTGAGAGACAGGTAGGCAGAATGTCAGACAACCAGAGAGAAAGAGGGAAATAAGAGTCAGAGTGGGGAATATAAGCCAATATTCATACAGTTTTGCCAGATAGGCTGAACGTAGTATGTAATAGAAATAGACCAGATTGACTGAAAAGGAAACATTTACAAAAATACAACTTTTTTTTCCAGTATGTCACTATTCAGTACTGGAACTGACATTTCTCAACACATTCACTTGTTGACATGTGGAGGTTGTTATGGACCTACTGTCCCTAACATGAACCACTGTGAACAGATGCCGTGAAAGAGAAAGAGAGAGAGAGAGAGAGAGAGAGAGAGAGAGAGAGAGAGAGAGAGAGAGAGAGACATACAGACAGAGACTGTCCCATCATGTGTTACTGAGAGTGCGGTGTGATTGGGCCAGTGCTGCCAAAGATCAGACTGCTCCCACACTTCACACTCACACATTAAAATCCTCCATATCTGTTCACGTGCAATAAGATGAGTGATATCTGAGCTCGGTCCACAAGGTATTATTGGACATCTATCAGTGTTCTGCTGCACCGCCTACAGTAACCCACACACACGTGCACTAACACACACACACACACGTGCATACATACACACTCTCAGCTGGCTGTCCTGCACCAACGATGTGGTCCTCTGTTGCTATTCAATATACCTGATTAGATTTCCAGCACTTTTTGCCATGGCACAATGAGTGAACCCATTTGAACTTAATTTTATTGTGTGCATGTTTTTTAAATGAATTCAGGACACACACACACTCACATGCATTATAAGAAAAGAAGTGAGGGAGGTCTAATTAACAGTCGTTTTAACGAGCCTCACTTGGAGACAGAGTGTGAAAACACTTAAAGCACAGGCTCCGTTATACTCTCCAGCTCATCTTTCAACTATGTCACAGGTCACTAAAGGAGAAAGGACCAATGGTGGAAAGTAACATTAATTTACTGAAATACTGTACCTCGAGTGGATACCTGATGCTCCTTCATATTTGTACTCCACTACACTTCAGAGGAAAATAAGTTACTGATTTCACAATTATAGTTACTTGCATATTGAGTTTAAAAACCTACAATTAGCATATACAATACAATGCACTATTATACTGTTGATAAAACATGACTAACAGTATGAAAATGAGTATGAATTCCACACAGCTCCGATATTTATATACTTCCTACAAATGAAGTTAAACATTTTGTGAAAAGGGGTTTTCCTTGTGTTTCAAAGCGTTATAGAACGATCATGATATCAATACAATGAGGCAATTATATACATATACAAAAAAAGTTGAATCAAATGTTGCTACTTTAACTTTCATAAACACACAACAAACCACAGTACAAAAAAACAATAATGTGGCAGAAATGGAAAATAAGACATATGCTGAGAACACAATCGAGTGGTATGGTGTTGGGCCTGCGTTAAGTCCTACCTGCTCGTATGAGTTTGTGTAAAATGAGAGTATACCTTGCAGGCCGCAGACACACAGAGGCCTCCTCTCAAGCAGTAGCATTAGAAAGCAGGCCGGGACCCCCAGGTGTAAGATGGTGAAGTATTTATCTCATATTGCTCCTCTGGCAGACAACCAGAGACTAATACTGAGGCCTGCTCTGTCCTCCCCACTCCACACTGGCACACGCACAAACACAGGACACAAACACACACACACACACACACACACACACACACACACACACACACACACACACACACACACACACACACACACACACACACACACACTAGTGGCACCACTAATCCTTTGTGCGTACAGTTTGTTAGCACACGCACATCATCCTGTACTGCACCAATGTGTTTCCACATGCGTGCATGTGCATTAGTGTTGGCCACTGTGTGTATGAGACAGAATAAGGGAAAGGCAGAGAACCCCCTCCACTCCAACCCCACCTGGCAAGGAGCAATTTAGCAAGAATGCAGCAGAGAGGCCTAACAGGAAATCCCTGCTGTCTCACCTGCACTGGCCCACTAAGCTGTGATAGTACTGTACAGACACCCTGCTAATACCCTCTTAAAGCACTCACCGCTGCCAGGCACACTACACGAAAAACAAAGAGGGAGAGATGGACAGATGAGGAGGGAGGGATGAAAGGATGGAGAAGAGTTGGGGTGAGAGCAAGGGGAGAGTTGAATAAAACACACACCGAACACCCACAATCACCACATACTGCCAAAGCCTTTCACAAACACACACACACACCGACCAAGTGTTCATTGTTTTCTGTTTTTCTCTATATTTTATGAATTGTACCTTTTTCTTTTTTATCTCATTGTTACTTGGCCTTTTGGCAATATTTTCTTAATTACACTTGTACAGATAACGCATATTGATGGGAATTCTTCAGAGCACATTAACACCACCGACATGCTGCTCCTCCACCGGCTCAGACTACGACTCCATCAGCAGGTCTGTAACAGGAAATACTGTATGGCTTTATCAGCTGGCACACATGCTAAGATGATAGACAGCTAACAAGTCAAGGTGATTAACCTCTCACTTCTCCTTCAATTTCCTCTCCAATTTTCCTTTCCCTCTAGTCCTGTTCATCTCAATGTCGCCTTCCAGCTAAACCTCTCACTTTCAACCCGTCACTTCTACCTTTCTTTCAACACTCCATCCTCCCATTCATGCTCTATACTCTCCAGGAGTTTTCCTATTGCCGTTTAAAGGTGCAGGGCCTGCGGTGAGACAAAGTGATGTGTCGGTGTGAGACGTCCCTGAAGTCCTAAAGCCAGGTTGTCTTTGGGACAGGCCCACATTTCCCAGCTATGACTTTGTAGCTTTGTGCATTTCTGTGTGTTTCCATGTGAGAATGATAACACGCAAAGCAGAACTCCTACTCTCTCAAGGACAACTGGGGTACTGATTCTGTTTATGTATGTAGACACTGGGGACCACATCCTGTTTTGTTATCAAAGCTTTTTTTTGGTTTAGTCTATGGGAGAAAGAGTAAGAGGTGAGGAAATAAAGTAGAAGGGCCAAATGCAGCCCAATCTGTCCCAGATCAAATACAAAAAGAACATTGGAGATTGCATTGAGGCGTTTGAATAGATGGATTAAAAACACATTTTTATCACCCCATCGTCCCCCAAAAACCCCACTTAAGCTTTCCAGCCCCTCACTCAGCACCATATCATTTAAAAAATGACTTTGATATGTTTTCAAGATTCTGTGGTTGCATAACTATTTATTATTTGTAATGTCTGGAATGTCTTTAAATGAATAGCAACAAACTAATAACCACTCTAAAGTGTGCAAGTACACATGCATATATTAAACGGTTTCCTACATGTACGTATGCATGAACCAGCAATTAAACATGCAGCCACATGCATAAACACACTCATTCTCCTTGATTTCCTCTCTCATGCCTGCAATGACAGCCAAATGTGGATTCTGGACACTGGTTAGCAAAGTAAAACAGAGGCTTAAAGAAAACAGCTTCTCTGTTTGTCCTCACCTCCCCTTTTCCTGCCTCACATTTCATCATAAAAGTTTTTTTGGCAGGCAAATCTGCAAAGGTATCAGGCCCAGCGTCGGCTCTGGGCCACAATAGACAACACAGGATTATATGAGTAGACCACAGTCAAACCGGCAGAACTAGAAACGACCACAGCAAAGGCCTGGGGATGCACCGATAATTGCATACTCACACACTGACAGTTGCACTCTCACTCACCCACTTGGGTGCGAGTAGTCGTAGTTTGACCAGAAATCCACTTCTAATATGATCGCATATCTATCTCTCTGGCTCTTTAAATACCTCTGACCTTCAAACATGGACACATTAACACACAGACACCATTTTACTCATTCTGTGTCTTTCGGTTCAATAAATAAGTATGAGTGACACATCAGCTGACAACACCACCATAAAAGTCTTTGAATCCCAAGTGTGGGTCTGGTGGAGTGTATAGATGTCTGAACTCAGGTCTCTGCTCGGGCTGCTGTGGTGCACTAGACACAGCTGTGTGGGCTATTCAGTTCACTGGCTGTATGATGTCCAGCCAGCCTGTATAAATACAGCACCAGGCAGCCATTAGACATAATTTATTTAAAGGCCCATGCTGTGAAATTAATCATCTAAATTTATGAAATAATGTTTGACTAATTCATGTTTGTCTAGCCATTAATGTGGCCAAGTCTGGATTGTATCACTAAAAGGACAAGGGCTATCTCATTTCAAGATGATGCTAGACCACCAGAGAGTCTCCCATGTTAGCTATAATCATTCAAATATCTATTTTTATTGAAATATATGCATCAAAGAGAATCCAACACACCCTCATATGATGAAAAAAGAAGAGAATGAATGTGGACTGCTGGGTTTAAACAGCCAATTGCTGTTAGTTTTGCTTTGAGTGACTAATATCTGTTTTGTCAAAGATTGGTAAAAGGTGAATACAAAATGGTCAATCCAGTTTATGAAATGCATATGTTACAGTATTAACAGATAGTGAATACGCATTTTTTACTGTTGGCTGTGAGAATAACTAGTGTTAAAGTATCCATAGTTTCCAGATGAGGCAAAATAAATGTCTAATAGATGTCAAGAGGTCACTGTTGGTTGTGAGGTTAGACAGCATGAAGACCAATGTGGGACTTATTTTCCTAGTTTATTAATACATGTTGGCATGTATCTACGTGTGTGTGTGTGTGTGTGTGTGTGTGTGTGTGTGTGTGTGTGTGTGTGTGTGTGTGTGTGTGTGTGTGTGTGTGTGTGTGTGTGTGTGTGTGTGTGTGTGTAATTCATACAAATACACACACACACACAAAAATGAGGCATTTCACAGAGCGACCATGAACAAGGTCCGAGCTTCTCCAAGACCCTGGATTGATTCTGAGCTTTATTATTTACACACCTCCAATTTCATACAAGTGCACACACACACACACACACACACACACACACACACACACACACACACACACACACACTGTATTTACAAGCACATGCACACATGGAGGATTCTCTCCACCTGAGCTGGCCTCGCCAGACATGACGACACCGGGGCTGATCTGTGCGGAAATTAAGGACGTTCCCTGTCCTGGGTATTAAGCTTGATGTCATTTGAGGTGTGTCATCAAAGCCAGGGTTAAGGCAACAGTCAGAGCTCTGATCAGGAATCGTATAATAGTCTGATCACCTCAGGGTCGGCTAGGGATAATAAGCGGATATAAATGCCTCACAGCAGGGCCTGTGAGGTGGAGTTTGGGGCAGTCTCATTGTATACTCCGACATCTGTGGATCAAACCATGGCAACACAGCTGTCTGCCCACAGGCTACAGAGGGAACATGGGAAAGCACAGATGTAAAAAAAAAAAAAAGCAAAAGCGCAGACAGGAACACACACAGCACTCCCAGGATTCACTAACAAAAGGATCTTTGTCAACAGAATGAATGAGCGTTTTCTGCTCAAGCATGAAAGACAATCATGTCATGCCTTCAGTATTGTACCAGAGGTTGGATATATGACACAGAAAATGTAGGCGACTCAACTCAAGTACCATCACACTAACCTTCACTGCACACATCTGCCACATTCCCTCCTTCTCCCTCCATCCATCATCATTACCCCCTCCAGCAGAGATGGACACAACACACACATGCACGTATAGAGGAAGAGGCGCTGCAGGCGTTCCCCCTCATTAACACTTGCTCCTTCTTTGATTATTTTTCCTGATCATTTCCAGTGCCGCATGCCAGTTGCTACATCCTGTTTCCAGGGAATCCATTTCCTGTCAAACCACACTGAACAGTCACTCTGGCAAACATGTGCAGAACAATTGTGGGTCTGCAGTGTACAGTAGGTTCCAGAAATTTGCTTGATTTCTGCTTGATCAACAAGTAGAAAAGTATCTTGTCATTCTGTTGTTCTGTCTAACAAGCTGATCTTGTACAGAAAACTGCTTAAACAAAAGCATAACATTGTTTACAAGAGCACAAAGCCCTTCTTAGATCTAGCCCCTAGCACCCCCTTAGATGGTTCGAGGCACCATAGTCTCAAAGAATTCTGTGGGAAACACTTAAAAAATAATAATAATAAAATGGTAATAATACCGTGAAAATCTCATACTGTTACAACCCGACCAAGGGGTAAAAAAGAGCTATTTACGTGATGTTGATGTTATCACATCCAAATACTTTTAAAGCTCAAAAGCAGAACTCTAACCCAACAGTCATTAATTCATTTCAAATCAAATGTGCTGGATTAGAGACAAAAAAAAGATACATAATTGTCCCCAAAAAGGAAGAGAAGGGAGTATACACTCTTAGGTCCATACTGTATGTTTGCTTCTTTGGATTCAATCATTCTATTAAGAGACCTTCGATCAACCAAGTTTGAACCTAAGTGGGAGTGAAACCTCTTGTGTATCCTTGTGGCACTGCATCTTTGTGTGACTGTGTCTTTATAAGTCTGTGCGTGTGCGTGTGCATGTGTGTGCGCGTGCGTGTGCACTTGTATGAATTTAGAGGTTAAGTGGTCTGAGCTAAGCAGGGTAACCCTGAGGAGAGCAGAGGTCAGAATAAAAGAAAGAAGAGTATTGTCTCTGGCTATTGCTATCAGCACCTCACTGCCTACTGGTTAACCACCCGCTGACTGACAGCAGACCAAGCGAAGCCCTAATTTCTCTCTGTGTTTATGTTTTGTTTTTTTTTGTTTAGTTTCAAAATGTGCAAAAATAGAAAACATGAAAAAATAGAGAGAAATAGAGCAAAAAGGAACTTTTCATGTGGGAAAAACCATCACACAAATTAAATTGACCTTGGATCTCCTTTTACTGAACGCATAATTTAAACTGCAGTATGCACGACAACACAGATGAGCAAGTTATTATGTGCATATGCATAAATAGCAGTGTGCACACTTGTGTTTGTCGGATTTATTCAAGTTTACCTCGTTCCCTGTATAAACCATTAAATATCTCATCTCCATTCTGACCCCTATAACTTCACTTTATGGCTTTTACACATGGCCTATGAAGAACTTGCGGGGGCTTTATTTTGGACGGCGCCATGTTTTTACTGGGGGCCCTGACGCTTTGCTACTCACACTGCATCCCAAACCGCAACACCCCAGGAACCCAGGAGCATGCTGTTGGGCCTGAGAGTGGTGACCATGGTCAGTCAAGTTCAGATGAGGTCATCGACTATAACTGGTCTGCAAAGGACTCATCACAAGAGGCCCAAGGTTTAAATGTGAAGTTAATAATTAGTGGTCAGCCAAAAAAGGAACTGTTTTCCATTTGCTTGTGCCAACCACACCACTGTCTTCCTACGTTCGTTAACTTCTCACCCAAGTTTAATTTGCACATACACCGGTGGTACCAACAGATGGAGGACAAGAAAGGATAGAGAAGAAGGCGAGAAAATGAGGGAGGTGAAGAAAAATGGAGGCAGATAGTATGAAGGAAGAGAAAATATGGACAGAGGGAGCAAAAGTGAATGAAGCAGAAAGAAAGACAGAGAGTGAGAACACAGCGGGAGGAGAGAACAGAGCAGACTGTAACCAGGTTGAGACCACATCTTTCCTCCGCCTCACTACCTACATGAACCATTAATCAGCAAAGAGAACAAGGAAAGATCAACAAAAACAGTCCAGCAGGGACCACAGCCCACCGTACAATCGCATCACTCACTGACAAAAGCCCACAGCCTTCTACATCCATCAAGCAACTCTATTCTCTCACTTCTAACTTACTCCTGTCGCTCCGTCTTTCCTTGATTCTTTCCCTCTGCTGCTCAAGATTTTTTTTCCTCCTATTTTCCTCTTGTTTTCACTATTCATCACTGTCGTTATGGTTGATGTTAGCAAGTAATTTTTGAGTCATTTAGATCTTCTTCAAGTCATTACACCTCAACCTCAAAATCTAAACTCAGTGGAGGTCTTCTGGCAAGACACACTGCTGACACCGGAGATAAGAGAGAACACCAGATATGTGGCATCACATCTGAAAAAGTTAAACTAAAATACCACAGACTCTCTGTAAAAAGACATGTTGCCACATCACAAAATATACATTAAAGGCGTGCTGCTAATAACACCTCTGTTGGCCTTCAGTGAGGAACAAAATATCAAACGTCATGTTATGTGCCTGATTCAGACTTTGACTTCAGGTCTGGAATTCCCCTGTGTTGGTAAGTGGCCACCAACAAAATGGTCGCCTCAAGTGATGAACATATAAATCAAAGCAAATCAACCTTCAGGAAATGTAAATGCTAACTAAAATCTGCCAGAGACATTAAATACAACATGATTTGTTGCATTCAAAATGAAGGTAATAACCCAGATTATGTCTCTCAAGGATCATGGAGTTACCACTTAAGAAGACAGCAATGACACAAAGAGAATGCCAAGACATGATTTGCGCTAGTCTATATGTCTTTTCACAAGAATTTCTGCAATAGCTTTTAACCAGTGAGCCACAACACACAGGACCTCCTTGTTTTACTGAAAGTGAGGAGCAGGGTTCAACACAGACAGCAGGAAAAAAGGTCAAACAAACGTCCTACCAGCAGCCGATCCAGTCGACACATACAAATAATTTGCTTTCACAAAGTGGAGGATGCACTTGCTCAAGGTGCTCCACAGCTCAACAGCCAACATCCCTCTCATGTCATTAGTTGTATACTGCCATGTAGATGAGAACACAGTAGCTTTAAAATAATGTGCAAACAATAACCGTGTGCTGCATTAACCATGTGTAACGAGTAAGCATGCCTTTTATTATTATGCCTACATTTCAATGATGAAAAAAGAATGCATAGAGTGTTTTAGTCCATCCTTTAGTTTCTGTTATTCAATGACTTGAGAACAGACATTGTGGGCAATTTACCCTAACGCACACCCGCCAACACACACAATCGGATTTGGTCTCTTTCAGTACAATGTTTATGTTTCTCTCAAAGAAAACTAAACATAGTGGCAGCACCTGCAAGCCCCTTTACCACTGAGGTTATGGCCGGTTGCTTTGTCGCTGGCTAGTTAAATATGAAGGAAGGTCTCTGATACCGGATCTGCTGGAGTACAATTACAGTCCTGCATTGTTGTGATCAGGGCAAGAGTGACACATACACGTACTGTATTAAAGGGTTAAGTTTCCAGAGATGTGGGCAGCCAACTCACAATGCTTACACACGCACATTATTTTCCACATTTTCCAGTTATCTGGAGCCGTATTCAATCACGCCCATTTAGAAGCTGTCCTTAACTTTGACTGACAAATAAATACAGTTCCTTTTTCTCATTCCCTTGCTCACAGTGCCTGCTCTGTTCGCTAACTGGTACCTTCTTAGTCCCATCCTGCTGTGAATTGCTTTTAGAGACAAGTCTGTGAGATGAAGCTGCTCCTCAGGTCTGGGAGACAGGAGACAGGAGACACCAGTCTACTTGGACTCCTGTACCAATCACTGTCATTCAAGACCTGCCTGGCACACACACAAACACACATACGTATATGGGGAGGGGTATGATGCCCCAGTAGTCATGAGTGAAACTGAAAGGAAATCTGGGGCTCTTTAGGAATTTTAAATGAGATGTAGGAAAGCTGAAACAAACTGCTGAAGGGAGATGAAGTAATAATATGAGGAGAGCCGAATGACAGTCGGACAGAAGAAGAATGCAGGGCCACGGCTGGCCTCAAGCGCACTCAATATCTTTACTCATTCTCTGGTTTGCCCACTTAGTCCAGGAAACCCTAGATTTTCCCAAGCGGGGGAAAATGCCACTTCAATAGCAGGGAAAACGACTCAAGACTTGACAGCGTATACATATTTATGTGTGTATGTCTTTGCGTGCGTGCGTGCGTGCGTGCGTGCGTGTGTATGTGCGTGTGTTTGCGGTGTTCAAGATCGTATCTACACTGCAGTAGCCTAGAAGTGAGAGGAAGACGAGCTACAGAGCACAGTGATGCATCCAGTGCCCACTGAGCATTCAAATATGTTACATGTATATATATATATATATATATATATTTATATATATATATATATATATATATATATATATATATATTATACAGTATATACTGTACCTGCCCACTCAGGTATATACCCCTCAAGCAACTACAAGTATAGTCTTTACCAACAAGAACAAGTACACTCTAACGGTGCAATATTCATGGTGCCATGCGTTAACTTCTGTATACAGTATGTTACTATATTCATATAGAAAGGATATATGAGTACATTTCTGGGTGTGATATTAGGCACCAAATGTGCTGGAAATCTCATATAAGATATGTGAGAGCAAAGTTGGCAAGGAGCGTTGTAGTTGTGCGAAAAACAAGGCACATCATAAAGCGTAGTTCACTTGTATCACCATATATAAATCACTATGTGGACATGTACAAAAACACATTGCACTCTTTATGCAAATTACCAAAGGGAACCATGAGGATAGCAAATAATGTAGGACACTGCAAACACGCTGTTTTCAAAGTCACATGCTTTGAAGTTCATGGTCCTGGTCAGATTTATGGCACAAATTATGTAAAAAAAAGGCAAAACAGAGAGAGGGTTATAACCTAATCAAAAAAAACATTGTGTTCATATCACTAGAAAGAGCATGTGTATATCAATGTGTGGGGTAAAGCTATGGAATGGGTTACGACAATCGTCTGCTGCAGAAATCATGATTCGTCTCACTTGTGAATGAAAAGATGTAGAATTTTAGGTGTGAACCACAGGTTGCAGAGACGCTGTCTCCCATTCCCTCGCTCGGTATGTAACACTTCTAATGGTGCACAGCAGCAGAAGGAAACGACATGTTTCAGCCCCAGGCTTTCCTCAGTGACCAGAGACATTTGTGACCTCTAAACAGCCGGGGACCTGCCTTGATTTCCAACCAATTGAAAAAAATCACGATACAATCGTAAAAAAAACAAATACTAGTAAGAAAAATAGTAGCAAGATAATTTAAGTCATATGAAGAAAGGTATCATGTTACTGTTCTTGTAACAATCCTGATAAGTGACCAGTTGATTTACACATTAACAACAGAAAATGCATGTTTGTACATATGTAAACATCATGTGCAAGAACTGTGCAAAGAAATAAATCTCTCCTGGTTAGCCATTCATTTACATCTATGACAAACATTTCTTTACATGCCCTTTCAGTAGTGCTCAAACAAAAACCTGTACACACAGAAGAAACCAGCCACTACAAAAAACTATTCCTTCTAGTATAATGTATTCTGCTAGCTGCGAGGGCCAAAATTCCTTGCACATGTAAGGACAATTAGGCCTAATTTTGGCCCAAATTGCTTCCTGTAATGATGAGTGGACATAGTTAACGGGCCGTTCTCAACTGCCTAACACAAAGAAATCTAAAGTTTTAAATTATCAGTTCCAAGTCTAGAGTGATGGAGAAAAATGCAAAATGCTCCCCGCCCAACACACACACACCTCCATCTCCTTATGTACAACCCGCCTCCGTCCCTAACAGCAGTGATAAAATCATTACAGCCACAAAGTTTTGAAACTTCAAAGATGAAGAGGAAAAAGCTGCCAACTTTCTCCATCCAGCCTTTTGACTAACTGACCCTCCCACATGGATCGGCTCACTGGTGGACTACAGGAGCCAACCACACAGAAAGTGTATCCACCCACCTCAACGTCCATTAGAGAAACAGAAAGAGAAAGAAACCAGGAAAAAACGTGTACACTTGCAGAGGTTGTGATGACCTCTGTCATCTAAGTATCTGTGCACGCAGGTTGGTCATAAAGACTAGGTGGTCAGTGCACATTGATCATCATCACAGTAAAATGTGCCAGTTGGACCAACAGCTACTTTTCTGTGTGGGTGTACTGACCTCTGTCTGCAGTGTATTGGCCCGTTGTTCCTTGGCGCTGAGCGACTCCTTTAGCACCTCAATGTGTTGCTTGCAGTCGGAGTTCTGATTGGTCAGTGTTTCTAGTTTGGTCTGAAGAGCCTGCATCTCGGATTCTTTCCTGTTCAGCTCCTGCTTCAGCTGCTCACTCTGATAATCACAAACACAAGTAAAAATGTGTTATGAAAACATTTTAGTCATCATTAAGTCAGCCGATAACAAAAACTTTCAAAGTGAGAAAAAATAGATGTATTTTTCCATAGCAAACACATGCAGGCCCACAAACCACATACACTGAAAGGGACAATGTTCCCCACACTTTGTTCTCTATGAACAGGACTTTCAGAACAAGGGTTTTGGTGGGGGGGGGTCCTAGGCCTACTGCTCTATGGACACACCAAATCAAACAGCCAAGGAGTGAATATACATGCAGGCAGACAGAGTTATGGGGGAGCAATATTACACTCACATAGCTGACATATTACAGATTAGTTTAAGATAGGCCTTATAAAACAGATCAGAAAACCACAAACAAAATCAAATGCATTAGTAAAGGGAGGTTTCTGTGCTAGCAAGTTGCAGAAGATTGTCATCTGTCCACTGGCGCCAAAAATGCACAAAGCTGATTGGAAGAGAGATTTCTCTAATTTTGTGATCAGGGTTAAACTCATAACGGGGGGATTATGACTGGACAAGAGATTGGCCAATCAACCCACTGAGAAATAAAGAGCCAGAGAGGAAAAGGGAGACAGGGAACAGAATAAAAGGACATAGGGGCCAGAAGGTGACTCAGTATGGTGAGACTGGTGAGTAAGACAGGGACAAAGGAAGTAGCAAATGGTATGGAAAAAAAGAAGATAAAATGAGGGGCAAGAGTATGAGGTGAAATATATGAGTGGAGAGCGGAGAGCGGCTAATGAGAGGGGTACTTCTTGTTCTGTGATCCAGGGCTGTTTGGTGCTGAGGAGGAAGGAGGGAGCTGCTCTGATGGAAGACAGATATGGTGACATGTGACTCTGCTCCTACAGAGACACAAAGACAAGAAGACAGCAAGCCACTAAACTACAGCTGGGAAACTGTCTGCGTGCTCCGAGGATTCAAAATGTTACACTTGATCAAGTTGGAAAAGATAATCTGGATATAAATGTCATAACTTGGTCATGCTTGAAAATTGCATGTTCTCAGAAGCCACTTCCTGGTGTTAGTAAATCAAAGCCCACAGAGGAAACCAGAGAGGATAGGGATGCTGTCCTCTCTGGTTTCTCTTATCACAGTTTAACCTCAACACCAGTCGCCACCGCTGCTGAAAGACCAAGACCCTAAACACTTCAAGGATATAGAATGAATCTGTGTGACTGCGCATGGTGTTTCTCTGTTATGTAGAAAGATGAGACAAGGGAGAGCGAGCCAGTGCCATCATTGTGATGTATATCATCCCAGGTCAGGAGGGTGAGGAGAGAGCTGTTTCCTCTGTCGCTGCAAGCTCACATTCATCTGCCAGGGCCCCATTCATGAAAACATCTCTTTTATGATTGCATCAAGAACTTCCCCGACGCAATGACAAATGGGCCCTACAAAGAGCACCATTAATGTACAAAAGAGGCACATTTTCACATGGAGCTCTAGTCATGAGCCTTAGCCATGATGAACACTCACTCTGTGAAACTTGAATCTACATTAAATATGGCTTTTGTAGATATATTCATGTGCCTATTCAAATGTGTGCATGTCAGTCCGGGGCACTGTCGGGTCTCAATGAATAAACCATACAGCCTGGAATAGAGACATATTAGTCGGGCCTTTCTAAAGGTCTTCCTGCCAGCTGAAGGTAGTAAACTGACACGGTGCCCTGCAAGCCGATACGGCCTGAGCTTGTTCCCTCAAAACAGTCAGCCGTCACAGATAGGAGAGCAGTACAATGCTTGGTCATCACACAGGTAAGGTAGGTAAGGCACACAAATAGTTCATGGGAAATAAGAAAGAAACAAGAAACCTCCCTCTGAATATGAAAGAAAAAAAACATATATATTTACAAGCGTAAGAGTTCTTGGTATCGTGCAATACGGGAGGCTAAAAGTCTCTAAAAAGCAGCCAAAAGACACAATATTCTGCAACATGTAGTTCATCAAGATCTCACCACACTCATGTTTGCTTCTCCATGAGCATGCAATGGCGACATGCAACATGCACATAACAGGTTTTCACGCAGTCATAACCAATGTTTCAAGACATGCAACGCTCGGGGAATGCAGTTTGAAGTTGGCTCAAGTGGCGTGCAGAGACATTCTACCTTAGTCTTCATGAATTTAGAATGGCTCTTGTAGACCTCCACCTGCTTGAGTTCATCATGCCTGTCATCAGGGTGCAACAGGCCACTGGTCTTTAACATCTGGACCTCATCCTCCAAGTCTCTGATGTTCCTCTCCAGGGAAGAAATCTTGGTGTCCTGCACCAGCAACAGTAGGCAGGCAAAGAGTCAGCAAAGATCTAGTCTCGCATCTCCACAGCGGTGTATCGTAGCTAAAGAAAGGTCAGGCTCCACAAGTTATCATTCTGGTATAAGGGGAAAAATGCTCTGGTTTGTTTTTTGTTTGATATTTCTTTCACCCAATCATCTCGGGCAGCGTTAAGCACAGGATGCAGCGGCAGTGCCCTTGCTAAATAGATCGCACAGAAAGCGGAAGGAGAGGAGCTAAATGCCAGCTAAAATAGGCGGCTACACTCGGTGTGTCAGACTAGCAAAGATCTGACTCTGGATATTAGGCTCTTGACAAGGGTCTTACCTGTCTCAGATACCATTGATACATCCATCAACTTATCCCTCTAAGATGTCATGCAAAAAAGTACAAATACAGAAAGAGAGCAGGTTAACGACAAAACTAGATAAAGGCTATGCAGTCTCTCCAAAAAGACTTTCATAGTGCTGCGCATGTTTGTTCACATGAGTCATGAGTGACAGAAATAGCTGTGTAAAGAATATAAAACGGTAGCTCAAGGGATATGTTGAACCCTGGCTCCAATGTTACAGAAATTATTGGACACAGCCTTGATCACACTCAGTAATTAAACAGGGATTCAGCAAATTCACAAAGGAAAATGTAGTGTCCTGTATCTAGATCATAACTATTTCACGTGTACTCTT
Organism: Taurulus bubalis; assembly: GCF_910589615.1. Taxonomy (NCBI): domain Eukaryota; kingdom Metazoa; phylum Chordata; class Actinopteri; order Perciformes; family Cottidae; genus Taurulus; species Taurulus bubalis. The sequence goes on along the minus strand of NC_136599.1, from coordinate 12,790,049 downwards.
ATCTCTGACAAGAATGTCTGGTAAAATAGGGGAAATGTCAAGGCAGGCACTTGTGTGCAGCCAAGATGTATCTATGAGGGAATGGAAGGGTCTGTCATGGACAGGTTCTAAGGTTGTTTAGCTGCATGGGTTCAGACATACGTCAAATGCTAAACCTTGGAAGAGAAGAGACAGGTAATTGAATAAATGGAAGCAGATTGTATGATGCCATCAGCATAAACCACAGGCAGCATATAAGCATCTGACCTCTCTTACATCCTCTGACAACAGCCCTGCCTAGCACCAGTGCTGCATACCATCCTAAACAAACACAAGTAGAGACCAGGCCTCCACACAATACAAAAATGACTACACACAGACTATGTTTTTCAATCATTTACATTGCTTTATGTTGATTTCTAATTTATAAACCTCGCTCTGTGTTTATTATCAGATTGCTATCTGTTTCGGCTCCAGAGCACAGAAAGGAAGAGAAACAAGGCAAATCCAAAGAAAATATAGAGGGTAATATCAAAAACAACATTCAGTACAATAGGATGTACGAAAGGCTGTGCCTCAAAAGCACTGAAACATGAACTACTGTATATGAAGGCGCTGCATTCCAACCAACGAATAATTTATAATAGGGCTACGGGAAAACACGAATACTGTATACTTGTAGCCCATGTTGAGTTGACAGAAGGATTAAGAGGTGATCACTTATTACTGTACCTGCCAGACAACGTCAGGATCAAAACAGAAAGGGGTGTTGGTGTTCTGTAATCACAAAACGGAAACATACACCACTTAAAAAAAGCAATAGCACACACAAACACACGCACACACACAATGTAGGAAAATATGTCATACTCATCAAATTCCCCGAAGGAAGACTCTTACTGTATCTTTCTCTTCCTCCCCCTTCATGTAACTAATCTTTCTGGCAAAGTTTGTTACGACTTTGTAATTAATGGAGTCAGATTCTCTCATGCATTTGCAACAATGTGAGCATCTAAGCACATGTGCAGCCTGTTAATAGGCAGACAAATCACAAAGTATGTGTGAAAAATAACTGCGGTTACTGCACTTTCAGAACAAGTGTTTGCCGAATGAACACTATGTGTGTGTGTGCAGGGGGGTCTGTGCATGCATGTGGAGTCAACTGCATTTTTCACAGCTCTAACGACTTCAAAGGGCTGAGATGAGAGTGAAAGCTTCCATATGTGACATTTGAAACAAATTGAATAAGTGCTCAACTCTGCATGGGCCAGTAATGGCCTTTCCATAAGCATGGCCGCCATACGGACACTAGACAACAATAAGACAATGTCTTTTAGATTGTTTGTGCATGTATGTTTGTGTCTACGTTTACAAGCCAAACCCACACCTCTACTTCTGTTTCCATTTCAGCAGTGCACATCAATAAGTAAAGGTTTATTGGTATGAAGCTGATATTAGACTAAACCAGACAACAGGCTGCAACTGAAAAGCAAACTACACTGCTCAAACATCACATTTTATATCTTATCAACACCTAACGCAGCTCATACTCGCTGATATCATACACACTCTCCTTGTAGCATAATATTACGGAAAATGTTGCTTTGATTGCTTTTGTCCAGATCCACTGTAAGTCCTACCTTCATATCAATGACCGTCTGTAGAGCCCTGGTCTTGGCCGGATCAGCCTGGAGCTGGTTCCTGCGATGGAGCTCCTGGGGAGGGACCCGGTAAAAATAAGCCTGGCGGCTCATCATCTTTAGCACTTTCTAACACCTACAGCTTCAGAGCCACTAAAAAAGACGATCAGTCAGACTAGTTCCAGTCTTTATCGCTCTTAAAACTGCTGGTATCCTCTACTGTACATCCTTAAAAATTCTGGTTTTGCAAAAAAACATCCCATGATCTTTAAACTGGACCCTGTTTGATGCTCTCCTGAGGACGTCTTTCCATCTTTAACAGCAGGTGTTATGTTCGTGGCTCTTTTTCCCGTCTGTCTGTCTGTTAGCAGGAAGAAGACCCTCTCAGCTATAGGTCATGAGAATTGGTCTATTTCACTCTTTCCCTCTTTCAGTCTTCATCTTTCTATTTCTCATCTCTCATTAACTCTGTCTCTCTCGCAGATGTCTCTGGCAGGCTAAAGCTCTTGCTTAGCAACACTTTGTTCCAGCACATGCGCGACACTTCTTCTATCAATAATTAATGGCAGTTCTGACCTACAACTATGCCCACACACGAGCACACACACATTCAAGCAAATGGACACACAGCAGGTTGAACATACTTGTTATATATTAGGATAAGTTCGTTTGGGATTCAACTGCCAGTAATGAATGGAAAGCATTATAAATTATCACAGTATTTAAACTTGGATTGACCATCTTGTAATCGTGTATTTGTAACTTATTAGACTGAAGGTTTCTCATAAAGAATGAAGAAAAATACAATATTGCCATTTAAAACGCCTCTAAAATGACCATAGATCTAAAACAACACCTCTCTAAAAGAGTCACAGCTAAAGTGAAGCATGCAAGCTAGTTGAGACTGCAGGCTCTGACGCTAGTCTCAAGGGGAAGATATCTACTGTCACAGCAGCTATCACATATCTGTGCAGGTATGTGTGCGGTCAGAGCAAAGATACCAAACATTTACTATACGACTGCATCGTATTCTCATCTTAATTAACTCCTACGTTATCCGACTGACTGAGCTGGACATTTTCTTAAGCTTTATTTAACCAGGGAGGTATAGCAGATACCAATGTTCTCTTTTTCATGAAGGCTCTGTTCACACCCACACAGCCACACATATTCACACCCAGAAGCCACCCAGCACAACCACTGTCTGATCTGCTGGCCACCAAGCGGCTCCACTGAAGCAGTTGGGGGTTAGGCGCAATTCAGTTGTGGTGATGAGGCCATTGCTCAAAGGCACCTCAGTGCTGGCAAATGCTGCTCTTTGAAATCAATCCCCACCCAGAATTATCTTTATTGAACAACTGGCTTGCTAACCGCAGGCTCTTCACAGCTTTAGGCCACCACCTTCAGCTTCACGGGGGATTTATAGCGAGATAATTTCATTTATTTGTACTCCGCTTATGCTGTATTACATTGAAACAAAATGTGTCATCATAGACAGAGTTGCAGGGGACAGAATATAGGCTTCATAACAAACAAAGAAATACTTCTCCACGCTAGTTGAGAAAAGTGAGGGCAGCTGCATATTGGCTGGGGAAAAAATACAGGGAGAGGCAACAGGTTGTCATGGGAACAGAGAGAGACAACCGGTTGCTCCTATTATTCCTAGTTCTCCCAGTGAGTTGAAATGAGAGTAGACAAGGGCCTTATCTTCTTGTCCATGTCAGTTGTGGTTTAGGAGGGATTACTGCCGTCAGATCATGCCTCCCACAGACTGGTATGCCCACTGCTGCCACGATTCTAATCTCCTGCTGACCATATGTGTATCAATGTGTCCCTGTAAGTGTGCGTCCGTTTGTGCACATATATTTATCTGACCCATGGAGTGAGTGTGTATCAACTCCTTATCATCACCGGTTACAAGTACAATAAGGGAAATTAAGTCATGCAAGAGAGCATGTCATCAAAGACCGTCTTCTCTGCTCCACATGTGTCAGAGGACCGAGCATATGGAATGAATAGGATCAAACGTAACACTTTAGCAATAAGTGCCGGCATCCTGAACGAAGGATACGGTCAAAAGGTTCAATTCTAGCCTGAAGGCAATTGTGTCATGTATGCCATGCGCAAACTAGAACATGAACCGATTTTACACACACACACACACACACACACACACACACACACACACATACACGCAGTCATCAATCACATTCCCATCCCTTCTCGATCAGTGAGAGAAAAAGGAAACACATTTGCTTGACACAAATGTGTCCGCCTATCAGCTCAACGGCTTGAAAGAGCAGTTTGAAAAGACAAAGAAAGAAAAAATAGGAGGGAAAGCTTTTCTGAGAAATAGGGAGGGGGTGAGGAGAAGGTTTGAGGGGTGTATTTGTATGTTTGTTCTTGCTTATTTATTTGCAGTGTTCTTATGATGTTAGTTGCGAGGGACTTCATTAACCAAGGATGAAATAAGTCAAACAACAATGGAGCCTTAAAAAGTCCCA
>NC_136599.1:12708426-12780926 GCF_910589615.1 Taurulus bubalis | reverse complement strand
GCCCTCAAAAATAGGAGGAAGAATAACCCACCTCTCTCACATGCATGTTCTCCAGCTGCGCTTCGGCCTCCTGCGCCGCCATAGTTATGATGCCTGTCCGCTGTCCTCGTCCCCAGTGTCCCTGACCTTGACCTTGACCTTGGCTCTGGCTCTGGCCCTGGCCCTGGCCCTGGCCCTGGCCCTGGCCCTGGCCCTGAAGCATCTCCAGCAGCCTCTGGATGCTCTCGTCCCGGGAGCCCAGAGTCTGTTTCTGAGAATCGATTCTCAACTCCATCTCTTCCATGGTCTTCCTCAACAGGAACAGCTCCTTGGCCTGCCGCTCGTGCTCTGACTGCAGCCGGAAGAAATTCTCCTCTGATGGATCCAGAGGAGGAGGCGAAGAGAAGCCCTCACACCCAGGCACCTGGCAGGGGCTGCAGGGCCGGAGAGAATTAGAGCTGGGTGCTACGACCGGACCTTGGCTAGGAGGGTAGAAGGGCTGATTTGAGCTGTTCCTTGGCCCAGGCTGAAGGGTGTTGGCAGGGCTGATTCTCTGTGCAGTTACTGCAGTGTTACAGCCATAACCAGGGCTGTGAATGATGACATCAGCTTCCTGTTGCCTGGGATTGTAGGTGTTGGATGGGCTGGCTCTCGTGCTATTCTTCGGCCCAGGACTGTGCAAGTTGCTGGAGCTTTGTCTGGGGCTGGGGCCAGGGCTGAGCCCCCCTCTGCGGTCCTGGTCTGCATGGAGTTCTCGGTAGGAGCCAGAGTTCCTGTGCTGTCGCTGTTGCTGCAAGCGACTGTTCATCTCCCTGTGAGCCCTCAGCTCCTCCTGAAGCTCCTGAACTGTCAATGGAAGCTGCTACGAAGAAAGAAAGATTAAGTTCCCGTTCATTCAATAAGTACACAAACATATTTAAAATCTATACATGATAACTCATTCATATAAGAAATATACAGTGGGGTACATACAACATACCTTGTTTCTTCTTATATCCCCAGGCTGCAGCATGGAGATGTAACATAAGAAAGACATGCATGTGCATGAAGCCAAAATAGAAAGAAGATTAAATATATCAACCCTAAATATCAAACCATTAAGTAGATTACTTCAAGATGTTGGGTGATTGTTCCATGCTTTTGCCACTAGGTGGGGGAATTTGTCTTCAAAACACACAGAGTATACATAGAAGGTACTGGATGAAGTTAAAATGACTTGGGTTTGTTTAGAGGAGGAGAATATCAAAGGGTGAAAAGACAGGATGAAGTGTGTGTTTGTGATTTATAAAAACAAAGATAATATCAATTATTAACAGTTACTGGCCTAAATGCAATGAGCTTAATGAAGGTCCAATAATGCCACTCACTAATCAATTGATAAAAAAACTGACAAATAAATAATTAATCAAGAATACAATTATGATATTTGCAAACAAGTGGACTGATAAAACTGAATAATAAAAAGTTCAGTCCTATAAATGGTTCCCTGTCATGCAGCATGGTGTGACATATAGCGGCCTAGGGAAGATCTTTGTCATTAATTCATTTTATTGGTTTAAACAATGTCTGCACAACGATTGAAACGATGGGCTGAAGAGGTACTGATGCAATTACTGATTTATTTTGCAACACATTTATAACTCAGACAATTAATTGTCTGTCACTAAGTGACACATATGGGCACCAATAGAGTGATGCTGGGGACAATACATTTCACTCCTGCATTCCTGCTTTTGCCGCATGTTGCAGTGCAAAGTGATACGAAATACAACATGCTGATTTACATCTACAGCTTGCAGCTCTTCTGACTGGCAAATAATGAATTCATTCTGAGCTTGAAACCATGGACACAGACTCAGAGCATTCTCGCTGGTTGACTAAGCAGGGTAAGAAAAGTCTGCAAAGAAATCAGACACAAGGAAATAGAAACACGCACAAAAACAGTAGTAAGTCAAGTATGTCAAAGATCTATTGACACAACTCTAAATGGAAGTTCAATTACTAATCTTTTAGTTACTAATTTTTCCTCTAAGCTTCTCACTTCTCTGCTCGAGTCCAGAAGGTGAGAAGCACCAAGGACACAGAGTTGAGACGTGGGAGGGAGGCGAGGGTGAACATGGATAATCAATGCAACAAGCTAGCACTGAATATCAAGTCAGAGTGGGTGGACAATCCTCCACACAAACACACACAGTCACGACTTTAGACACAAATACATATGTACAAGCATACACATTCACACACACACACTGTCACACACACACACTGTCACACACACACACACACACACACACACACACACACACACACACACACACAGACACGGGCGCGCGCGTGTACGCCAAACAAACAGATGGTGAGGGGACAACTCTGGTCATTGCAGCTGAGAGAAAAGGTGACATTCCTTATGCTAATTACAAAGTTCTCTTGTCAGACTGAAATCTTCCCAGTGAGTCTCAAGGGGAAAAACACAGGGGAAATGGAGAAGAAGTGATAATCTGAAAGGAGAAGTGGCAGATAGAGGTGATAAGGGAGAGCAAGGTGACAGCAGATAAGAGTTTGAATAACATCTTCTGCATGAGATATATAGCTTTTGCTTTTTCAAACTGAACAAATAAATGAGAAACTGGGCTTATGTTTGAGTTTATGGATTGGAAACATTCTGAGAAAACTTTAAGGTTTAAGATGAGAGACAAAAGGGATTGTTAACAATTTAATGAGTGACCATTATCAGCTGCAGCTGAACTATCCCTATATGTGTCTGTCTGTAAGAAAGGGGGAGTAAGAGAATGAGTATTATAAGGTTTTATAATGCTTATGTTTTGTAGATAAAAAAGCTTTGGCAAACTGACTTACTTGGTTTGAGCAACAACAGCTAAATGTTTAATGGATTATATGAGCCAGTCTTGACACCATTAATACAATGAACTAATTCTGCTTTTAGCCTACAATATGTTCTCTACACCTACGCTTTCATTCTTGTAAGTGTCCATAAGGTGTAAGTGATCATAAATCTACAGATTCTGTCCTGTGAGTGGTTGAAGTGGATAAACAAAGATAAAAGAAGGGTGAAGGTAAAAAGACATATAAGCAGGCGTGTTAGTGTGGGAGAGACCAATGAGCCGACACATGGGGAAAAAAGTAAAACACTCGTTGAATGGGCACTTCGCCTGGAGGAGCAGAACTGAGACAAACACATCCATCTCCCACAGTCAGGGCCAAGTGCCTGCAGACACACAGAGACTGGTAACATTGACCGTCTTGCTCCATTTAATGCTACAGACGCCAGAAGCTCAACACCAGTAGTTCAGTGGCAAAGACATGTAATGTCCATAAAGCTTGAAGTCTGGACTGAACTGAACTGAAGTTGTGGGTGGTAAAAGTAGTGTAGTTTGTGTGTACCTGTGTGTTCTCTTCCAGAAGAAAGGATTAGCGATAAATGCAGATCTTCGTGCAATTTTTGCATACAATTCTGCTTGTTAAGGAAACATTTTGAGAAAGATGTATCAATTGCACCTCTATAAAGCTACATAACAATTACGATGATCCTGAATGAAAACAGATATTCTGTACTCATTTTCAAACTTTCCATTATTTTTATGTTACAATCACAGGAAGTGTGTGGGTGTCACAGAGTCCTCACACTGTATGACAATGTCAGATGGAAAAAGCTATAAATGCAAAAGCAGAGGTAGCTCCTTGGTTACAAGATGAAAGCTATGTGGACTTTTTGCATAATTGCGTGAGAGACGAAGACCAAGAGTGAGCAATAAGTGATTCAACAGAATATACACAAACTGCATAGCTCAAATGAGGATGAAATATATATCAAGAGAAACAATTATATTTTTCCACCAGACAAACACAGACACATGAGGAAGTGAAATGCCACAAAAACAAATAGAGACCCAGAAGGTCGGTGAGATAGAAAAGAGAAGCAACACAGACAAAGAAATAACTGATATACAGTAGCAATGCAGAGGGAGACAGATAGATGGATAATGCCTCAGACTACGTGGGACAGACTCCAGGGAGAGGTGGCACAGGACCGACTGGTCACCATCCCTTCAGGAGAAGCTGTGAGCTTTTTTTAAATCTGACTAAGCCTGCTGAATAGCTGCCACTAGGGCACGTTCCCTTGGTAACACAGACAGCACTGAGTCTGGCAAGCATCTTGACAAATGAACTGCACAGAAGCCTTTCTAAGCAACCTTGAAAACAGGAACAAAAGGTGTGATGTGAGAGGTATGATGTACAGAAGAGATGGACAAGTCAACAAAATCGCCTGAATGAGCAGACAATTTTTTGTTTCAAAATGAGTTGCACCGTTTTGAAAAATAACTTTTTGAATAAAGGCTGGTGGTTTTAAAATGACTAACTGTTGAATACTGAAATTGAGCATTTGATACACAAAATTGTAAGGAGGAAATTGCTTTTGTTTTGCACATAGGCATTTAAGATATTTTTTTCTTCATTTTTGAAACAAATTTAAATTTGTAATCTTTCTCACCTGCGAATCTTCTTGATTAGTCCTGTACTGGTCCTTCAAAACCGAGGTCCTCACCCCCTCCTCCCGCCTAGCCCCCTTGTCTCTTTTCACATCCGGGCTCCAGAAGTTGACGTTGTTCATGCTGGGGCCCGTCCTTCCATCCCTCCCTCCATCCAGTTCTCTCCTCAGGTTGTCATTCTCCCTCTGCAGCTCCCTCAGCTGAGACTGGACATCAAACGAGGAAGCTTCTCCCCGTCCAGCCAAGTCAGGTGGCTGAGGATGTCTCCCAGACTGGCGCCGCAGACTGGAAGTCCTTCCAGGATGCAAGGTTTGGTCTCCGTATGGGTCTGAAGGGTGATGTAGGCCAAAGGAGGTGATGTTTGGGGTGCTGCCCATGGCTGTTGTTCGGTTACTGTAGGAGGAGCGGCTGGTGCTCCTGCCCAGCGTCATGGTGCCTTTGGGATACCCGCCAGAGGGTTCCAAGGAATCTCGCTCACAGGGATACATGGTGCCTGAAGTTGCATAGGCAGCACTCAAAGACTGGATGTTCTCCATAGACAGGGTTTTACCCCCTGGAGCTGTCGCTGAATCACAAGTTGTTCCTTTGTCTGCTGCTGTGCCAGGTTTGAGCTTTGGACCTGGTTTTGACACTGACACTTGACCTCCAGCCAATTTAGGCGCTGCCGCTGGTGTAGGCCCACTCCCTGACACAGAGCCTGGTTCTAGTCCCGAGCGGGAGCCTGGTGCTGAACTTAGAGCCTGTTTGCCTTTCCCTTGTTTGGCGGATCTGGAAAAGCGTGAATGAGATGAGCTGCCATCAGTGTGCCCACTACTCTTTGGGGCAGCCAACAGCTTGCTGTGCGCAGGCTTGGCTCTAATGTTTAAAGGCATTTTTCATGGGGCAAAAATTGACCTTTGAGAAGAGACTGTTAAAGTTGGGAATATATTCATATCTATATATAAGGTTTAGAATAAAGGCCACCTCTCGGCCTCTAAGTTTCACCTGTCCATTCTTGATCATTTAGGGCTTGAGGCTCATTTAGTCCTATTAGAAGAAAATGTCTGTGACCGTTGTCTAGAGGGCTCCCAGACAAAAAGGCCAGAGGTCTTGTGGTTTCAGCTACAGTGCAGGACATCATGGATTCTAAACAGGTAAAGGAATGACAAATATTGAGAGAACGCTATTACCAATCACATAAAAAATTATATCACAAGCAGCGTCACTACATGGTTCATAGGGCTGGAATCAATGTATCATACTATTGCCAATATAAGGTTCAATCTGATACCAAAACAACTTTTTTGTTACTTTAAACAAAAATAAAGACTTCTTTCTCCAAAACCCTTTTCTCGATAACAAATGAAAAGTTCAAATTGACAATTTGAAAATGAATTTGACTTAAATCAGGTACTATCTTACCAATAATAATAATAGCAATAGGAACAAAGCCAAGAAATCAGATCACGATGACAATGTTGTCTTCGCTTCACAGCTCTATGGTTCCATGAACCAAATAATTAAAACCTTTCAGACTGAAGAGTGAATATGTGTTGCACTGGATCGTCCAGAGAACCAGTTACGGACTGATATGTAGTACATCACAATCATATTCTTTATGTAGTGTGCACAGTCCTGCTTTTTACCCTCTTTCTCCACACAGGTGTGGTCAATATTTAGCTGAAAGTCACCAGGTCTTGATTAACTAAAAACCTCTGCTTCAGCTAATTAGTTGTGACCAGAGCGTGTGGCCTACGGGACATAAGCAAGACTGTGGGTCCACAGTAGTAGTGTCGGGGACCACTGATCTTGTGAAAAATTGACTGTTACTACAGTACTACTGTATGTAATCCTCTCTGATGTGAGTGATAGGCGGACAGTACAACAATGTATGTGTAATCACCAGCCTACAGATTAGTGATGTAGTACACTACTGGTGTCTCACTCCTTATGTACAAAACACCTTGCATAGCCACAGTCAATACAGTAGATGGTGAAAGAAAAAGAGAGAGGGACCAGCCTGTCCATTTCAGCACCAAGGACAGCACTCACTCTACCATCATGAAGCACATGGATTGTAATTACAGTCTGCTCAGGTCTGAGGGAACCTGAGCTATGGCCAATGCAGACTGGAGAGGGAATTGGAAGACCAGCAGTGTCTGCCATCCCTCATACTTACAAAGCTCGTTGTCTGACTTCATACCTACCGTAGAATACCTTTGAGTTCGACAAAAAAAAAGGGAGAAAAGGAGGCTATACGTTAATATAAGTAGGTAAAAAACATCCCCATCAAAGTAAGCACCGCAACGCAGTCCATGGTGGACCAGATATTGGGGACTGTGCAAAGCAGAGGCAAATCCAAATCATAATCCCTCCTCTAATCCAAGAGGATTGGGTGCTTTGAGTCACGATGCAAGTGAGAGATTGGTTAAATCTGCTTGTCAGTCACAACATAGCTGTCAACCCTTTATCCATCATTGTTTGAGACAATGAATGTAGCTTTATGTGAAGTAATGGAACCATCAAGGCTGCGTGTAATTTCGGGATACAAATTGTGCGATTAATACAAATAAATAAAAAAAATGAGGATTACAATACAATCACAAAGATGAACGGATAAACCATTTAAAACAAGGAAACTGCAAACATGTTGGCTTACTACTATTGAAGCGTTGCTTAATATAATAAATAGCATTTGCATTAAGATGGAGGTCTCGGTCAGTTTCGAAGGGAACGCGCCAAGTTTACGCATGCAGCTGTCTAACCCCTTCTCAACCCATACTGGCAAAAGACAAACACGACTGATTAAAATTTAAATTAAAATACATTCCAAAAGTGGTGAAACACAGTCGTAAACGTCTCACTTCGCCTCAAGCCTCTGCACTTAATTGTGAGTTTGCAGCCAGCTGTTGCCGCGGAGAGAAAACTCGTGTCACCAACCAAACTGCAATAGCGTAACTCGTTAATTTACATTATATGTTCATCCCTCAGCTCAAAAAGCGGCCAGACAACCTAAGGGACAAACTACAAAGTAGTCTGCATTATCACCAGTGGCACGAGTGGAACAGTCGCTGTGCATGCGATACGCAGCCTGAACACAGATGCCCGAATAACTCTACTACGACCACGGCATGAAGGATTAGTTTCTTGCTCATATGCACACGGCTACATGACTTCGAGCTAGTACCTTACATAATAATTAATCTGCCATACAAATTTAATGCAGTTTCTTTTTTTTATAATGTTGTCAAATGATGCCACACAGTCCAGGTGTGAACGCAACGTGTACACAAGCTTACCGGGCCGACAACTCTCCATCACCATGAAGTCCTAACCGTACCGTGTCCGACCTCGGCGCAGGCTCCATGATTTCATCGGCTCAGCTGGCTCATGACCTGTCCTGCCATCGGGTCCGCGTGGGCGCGCACTCACAAGCTGGCGCGTGCGCGACCGTCGTGGTGGGGCAGCATGAACAGCATCAATGGGAGGGTTTCTTTTTTTCCATAGGCTGCACCTACATGCGCGTCAGTTGGGCATGGCACATGGAAATCTCATCTCCACGAAGCCAAATTTGAAAATACAATTTAAAAAAACAATATAGTGTGCCAAGTAAATTCAATTCAATAATTGTTTTTATTACACCAGGCATCCAATAATTGACACACGCTAACAAAGTATTACAAAGAGCAGGTCAAAAATGCTTAACCCTAACAGCTATTAGTAGCCACATTTAAAGACATAAAGCAAGTATAATAACTACTATGAGAAGTTGATACATAAGAAATTACATACAATCACACCACGATTGGATTTAGCCACAGGTTGTAATATTCTGTAAATGTGCACCTTGGGCGGCGCTTTCGGTTGCTCTTTGAGAAAGTGAGGAGACTGCAGCTGTTCAGGTCACTGTTCATTCACTATATATAACTCACCCAGGAAATGAGCCAGAATAACTTGGTCGGAGTTTCACTCTCAGAAATGTGATGGTGTTTTGTCAGATGAATTCCCAGGCCAAAAAATGTACAGAGATCTCAGCCCAGTTAGTAAAAAGATGCTCTGCACAGCATGTTTTTGTTTATAATATGTTTGCATGCACATCAGTCATTCATCACAGATTTTTTTATTCTGGTCAGGAGCTTGCAGAATTACTTATGTAAAACTTCCTTGCCCTGAAAATTGGTGTAGCCAGATGTGTCCCAAGTTTCCTACTTAAATTTCATGAGAAATGACAAGTGAGTTGTCTTACTTTGAATAGGTGCAGAAGAAGAAGCAGTTGTAAGTAATCTGTGTTTTATGGATCATCAGTTTCATTTCTTCCTAAATATCAAACAAAAGAGAAATGAAATTTTGAAGTTGTGGTTGGTGGTGTTTCCCCATACTAAAACATGACAATACTCCTTTGTAATAATTGAAATAGAACTACTCAAGTGAAATCAAGTCAAGTTTATTTGTATAATCCAATATTAACGAGGCATATTAACAATATGCAGTGTCTTGATTTGCAGCCAACAATAGCAACATGTCTCTACCTGGACCAAGCTCTCTAAAGACAAAAAAATATGCTGTTATATAAAACAGAACAAGTACAATATTTAGAACACATGGAAGAGTGGTTATGTTGTAAAGGTCAATACTGAATTCAGAGCACATCTGCTGCCTCCACATGGTGATGCTGAGCCGGCAGGTAGAAGCTAACGTTGCTAACAGCAGCTAACAATGCTAACAGCAGCAACGGTGGTAACTGTTTGTCGGCCATCAGCCAGACAGTGAAGCACAACGAAGACTTAAATGCACTGAAATGCATGTGATACCGGCCCAGCAATGTAAACAAAGCACAGATAACCTCACAAAGAAGGAGAGCGACTTCATTCTCTGCACAAGTAGCCACAATTCCACTATATCTTTACATTACAAAGAGTTGTTTGCACTTTATTCATGCTCTGAATTCCATATGACTTTCAAATCTAAAGATATATATATATATATCTATAGATATCTATCTATCTATCTATCTCTATATATATATATATATATATATATATATATATATATATATATATATATATATATATATATATTTAAAAACATCAATCTATTATCAGTACTTATGCAACACAATTAAGAAGGGTCAAAATGTCCAAATGATGCAATGGAAAGATTCTTAACAACAAGGGCTTTTTTCACCAAAGTGCTCTCTATTAGCAGTTGAAAGGAAGTCATATAAAACTTTCACTCATTTTGTTGTCATAGAATGTTAGGTTATCTGATGACAATGCCATTCGCATTCGGTTCCAGAAAAGGGGTTGAGCCCTTGGGTTTCTCGGCCAGGACAACACAGACTTTTTGCACAACCGTTTTCTCAGCTGAAGGTACTTCAGTTTGGGAAACGTCTCATCCAACAGAACCACCATGGCTGCATCCACCTTATTTGGATGAAATCAGAGATAATTTAGTGTTTAGTGCAACAACTCAGACGGGATAAGATTCACACCCACAAGATGCTTATGGAAATAAAAAGTACATTTTACTAACCTTCTCGTCCAAAAGCCGCTGCTGAACCATGAAGAAAGCCTGGCGGATCACCCCATTCACTGTTTCACCACCAGTGACACCACTGGACAGCACAAACACTGTCTTCACACTGCTATGGACAGCATTATGTAGATTTTCAATACATGAAAGCCCAGGAATCCAGTCCCTCTCCTCCAAACAGAGACCAAACCTCCTGTGACCTGCGTTCTCCAGATTGACAGTTAACTCATTGTAGACCCAATCCCTCACAGCCCGGTTCTGGGTGTCAAACACCACAAATGCGTCGTAGTGATAATGTGAATCACTACCAGCGAGCTGGGAGTAGCCTTTATGTCCTGCCCAGAGTACCTGTAAGCAATACCACATATCCCATTCATAGAGATGCTTCAGTAGGGGCAGAACAGTGAACCCCACAGAAAAGAAGGCACAGATGACAAAGGCTAAGCTACCATATATTTCCTGGCAGGAACGCTGGTCCATAGAGAGCACACTGACACCCTGCTGGGACTCTGGGTAATCACAGTGTACATGTGTGGTGAGATATGGAATCTGTACCGGTGTTGTACGCAAGAAGTCCGCAAACCAAGACGTATCACAGTCACATTTAAAGGGGTTAGCATGCAGGGTGAGTTTCTGGAGGGCACTACCATTTTTAAAGGGGGCAGGGAGAAACTGATGGTTCAACGCTTTGATCTGATTGTGGCTGAGATACAGGTAGTGCAAGGATTTTGCCACACTGAAGAAATCCTCAGGAATATGACTAAGGCGATTGTGACTGAGGTCTAAGAGAGAAAAGTTTGCTCCAAATTCTATGACTTTATGAGGCAAATAAAAGAGGACGTTTTGACTAAGATTCAAGTGACATAAATTGGTGAGTGCTGAGATATTTTGCCACGGGAAATAGTTCAGCAAATTGTGGCTGATGCTAAGGGTCTCTATGCTTCCTGGGAGGTTACACAACACTTCGGGGGAGACTGACATCAGATAATTGTTAGAGATGTCCAGGTAGGTGAGGTTTGTAAGGTTTTGAAAGAAATGAGTGTATTTGTTGTTATCAGAATCCCACATAATGTTAAGGTGATTTCCATAGAAGTAGAGATACTTCAAAGAGTTGCTGATCAGCCTTTGATCTATTCGCATCCCAATGCCATTGTTTGCCAGACTTAAAACTTCCAAGTTTGTCAAATATTGAAGGAACTCCAAACGATGACCCATGCCCCTCATTTGGAAATGAAATTCATTGTTACTAACGTCTAATACCTTCAGCGTGGTTTTAAGCTCACTGAAAGCATCTTTATAGTAAAAATCAAGTCTATTGTAGGACAAGATGAGAACAACTAATTTTGTCATGCTTTCAAATAGCCCTCTTTTCAATGCCTGGCTCATGTAATTGAAGGAAAGGTCTAAACAAACAGCATCTTCCATCCCAACAAACACATTTCTGTTAATAGACAGAATGTCATTTTGAGACAAGTCAAACAGCAATTTACCACGGCAGAAAATGCTTTTAAAGTCCAATAGAGATTGGAATTGTGACACATTGTCCTCAAACAATTCCAGCCTGCTTGAATGGTTAGATTCCCAGGTATTAATTTCAGGTGTGGCTTTTCGATCTAATAGCATAAGGGGTGGGTCAGGAAAATGATGTGTGTATAATTTCTGGTTCTGACAGCTTTCTTGTTCCTCAAACACAGAGGAGGGACTCGAGCAGCAGGGAAGGAAATTAAGCATGTTTTGGGAGAGGTCAATATTGATTAGAAATGGTAACTGCTTCAGAGATGTCAAGCTACAAGTATTGATGAAGTTCATTCTCAGTTCTAGTTTTGTTAGATTTTGTAGTTTGGACACAACATTAAGACTCTCATTTGAAAGGGTGTGGAAAAAGTTACCACTCAGAAGAAGATATTGCAGACTAGACATATTGCCAATATGTGGGGAGAGGATCAGTTCCTGAAATGTCTTCAGTGGTTCATAGTTATAGATAAGGCTAATCCAGGTGAGACTCTTCAGCTCTGCAAAGAAGGTGCCATTACGTACAGCATATGCCAGGAGGTTGTCAGAGAGATCCAATCGCTTTAAATTCTTCAAAGGCCAGAAAAGACCCTTTGGCAATGTTTTTAGAGAGTTTCCTCTTAAGCTGAGGAAGATGATGGAGCTCTTCTTAGCATAGAAGGAGTCTGGGTGGAGGCGTAGAGGGAGATTTTGTGGGCAAGGAAAGCAGGGTCTGGCTGCATGGTCACATCGCTGGCAATTCCACTCCAAATTCAAATACCTAAGGAGAGTCAGGTTGGCAAATGCTCTTTCGAAAACCTCTGTGATTGTATTCTCTCTTAAATCCAGACTCTCTAGTGAGGGTGGCAACCCTTTAGGGATAGTGGTAAAATTATTATACCCTAAAGTAAGGTTTTTTAGTTTTGGGAGCCCTCTGAAAACCCTCTCGCTGATGTTTAAGGACTGATTGCAAGGGTTTGCATAAAAACAGTTCTTGGAGAGGAAGAGCACTTCGAGATGTGGAGTATTTAAAGGGTGGACAATGTTGAAGATGTGATTATTCTGTAGGTCAAGAGACCTCAGGCTTTCAGGTAACCAGGGTATAGAGGTCAGGCTGTTTCCTGACAGATACAGACATTGAAGCTTCAATAGGCTCTTGAATGCATAATAGTGGATCTCTATTTTGCACAAGTGGTCCTCCACAGCTCTCAGGTGACCTGGTTGACAATTCCCCATTATTTTCAGAGTGTGAAGGTTTGGGACACCCGACAGAGCATCCTGCCCCACTTGATGTATCATAGTCCAACTTAAATCGAGTGACACTACAGTAGTAGACTTGATGAAGGGGACATGCTTGAGTGGTCTGTCGCTGCAGTCTACTGTGGTGGTATTCCAATCAGTGTCACATGGGAAGAATATGGTATTTATGGTCCTCACTAATGGAAGAAGCTGACAAAGGAGGACGACATTTTTCAAAATGGCCTGAAGAAAAAAATATATATATATATTTTCAGTCGTTTGTCAATGTTTTAGAAGATGCAGTCTGAGCAGACAATTCAATTTTAGAAAATATCAAACATATTTCATTAATATAACAATATACTGTTAAAGCAGCTACTAACAACTGTAAATAAACACTGTACACTTTTTCAATTCTTGCCAATTTGCCATCTTTGTCGATAAAACTAACAATGGAGGTATAATATATATAATATAATCTTCTTACAGTGAAATGCATTACATTTTTGATGGTAGAACAATGAGTTATTTTACTTACCATGACGGGCATAGCATGGGGAGAGGAAAGGGTCTAAAAGGCACTGCAGTGACAAGAAACTGGATACATCTATGCAGAAGTGAAAGCCTGTGGTAATTTATATACACGCCAGCGCAATGCAAATCATGTGACCTTTGTGGAATTCAAGTAGGACATCAGATACAGAAAGTATGTCATGTGATTTAAAAATGATTCTTAAAACAGTATAACAACCATTTAAGAGTATTTGAAGAGTCAAAATGACTCAATGTTTTGTTTTTCTGACTGTAGAGATGGACCAAAGAAAGGACAGAAAGAAAACTTCTATTGGTGGACAAAGTTGGATGACTTCCTCAATTCAGTAAAATTCTAAATAAAAAAGGTTTAAGGAACCCCTTCATCACCTGCTTTAAAAATTATTTTCAATCTGGACAAATGCTCATATATTCATTCATTCAACACTGGTAGTATTTTTACAATCAATTTATTAAGTGCACTGTGTCATCAAAATCCATTAAATCAAAACAGTATTTATTTGTTTTAAACAAACCATAACAATTAAAAGATTTATATTATTTTCCTTTGCAAATATAACTCAAAAGAAAACTTACACACTAAGAAACATTTTCTGTGTGTGTGCACACGCATGTAAAGACTGCAAAAATAAAAAAGGAAAAACTGTATCAATAAAATGTGTTTCTGATTAATCAAAGCTGCATAAAACCTGCTTTTATTCAAGAGCTGTGTTAAAATATATTTTCATGTCCACTTATTGGAAAAAATTGTGACAATCACCGTCCCCAAAGATAGATAACAAGTAAAGGGCAGTAATGCAAAGTGTGTTCTGGTTGAAGAGCAAGTTCAATGCTTTGGCTTTAGATTGGACCTCATGCCATCCTGGAAACAGGAGCAGAACATCCCTTGTACACAATAGTGTATTTTCCCTGCAGCAACAACAGCAGCATTGGCACACCACTATGTATTTATCTGATATCTACCATCACTGACACAAGTGTTGAATTATCCACAGAGCGATGTTCATAAAGCCATCGGACTCGGCATCAACCTTGGAGAGAGAGTGATTGTTCCCTGGGTACCATAGAATCCTAAATAAAACGCAGCAGAGCATTAGTGAATGAACATAAAAAGGCCTTTATGCAGTGCATATCTGACATAATCAACAAAACATGTTACTCAGACAAGCTGCTTACCGGACTGGGACCTGCTTTGCTTTCAGAGCTCTGTAATATTCAAGTCCTTGCTTGTTGGGTACACGCTTGTCATCTTCCCCTAAAGTAAGCAATACAGGTGTCTGTACCTAGATGAGAGATCATTGTGGGTTACTACATTGCGTCACAACACCAATGAAGCTATATGCACAAACATACACGGAAATACTTATACCTGTCCGACGTGTTTAATGGGGGACTTGTTCAGCATCTGTTCCCAAACAGCAGGGTCAGGTAGACAGCCTGTACTGTAGTCATAGCCAGCCTCAACCATGCACCTGAAAAGTATCCGCCAAACATTAACAGGAAGAAACAAAAACAAAAACAGAACGGCTTTGAGATCTTTTGTTCTTTTGTTTTGTTCTTGTATTATTGAACACTTCCTCCCTGACAGTGAGGCGGACACATTCCCTTTATCCGATACACAGTTGTGGAATGTCAGGGGTTCAAATGATATAAAACAACAAAGATGAGAAGTTGTGCACAACTGGCAGTCACAAAATGAGATAACGAGGGTGGGCAAGGGTGTGGGAATGTGCATGCCAGGACGTACCAGTCTGGGATGTCTGTGCTGCCAATCATAGAAGCCAAATTGGTGACGGGGTTGCGAGCCACACAGGCCTTGTAGAACCCTGGGTACTGGCCAATCAGATGACAGGCCAGGAAACCCCCATGGGAACCCCCAGAAACTGCCACCTTCTGCATGTCGAACATGTCACCTTTCAGAACACTTTCAACAGCAAACTGGTCGGAAGAAAAACACAGAAAACTGTGAGAGATCATTTGTGGTGGAAAAGAAAGGAAGACTGACATGAAAATCAGAAGTTGGAGAAGAACATAGAAAACAAAAAAACTACGGAGACGAACCTCCACTAAATATAGAAAAAAGGAATTAAAAATCAAAAAGCTACAATGGAAGTCATTTTTACCAGAAGGAGTAAAAGATACCTTTATAAATTATCTAGTTCATGACATGAAGAACACATGCTAATCGTTCTAAACGACATTGATGCTCCGTCTTGTTTTTTTATTCTTACTTGAACATCTTTGACGTCCTGGGTGCCAACATTGCCAGGTAATGAGAGGATACTGTCCTGGCCGTACCCAAGAGAGCCACGATAGTTTACTAAGCAAAAAAAACTAGAATTACCACCTGGCGGTTGTATGTGTCCACCAACCAATCAAGTTGCAGTTTACATCCATGTCTGTACAATGTCATCACTTCATCTTTTTATCCTAGACATTTGCACGAAATTGTCAAAAATAGCAAATGAATTATTGAGCTCTGGCCAACAACGTGTTCTGTGAAGTTACAGTGACCTTTGACCAACACATGATAATAATTTCACACTCGACTTCAGGTGAATGTCTCGTGCCAATATGTAATGAAAGTCCTAGATAGTATAGTTTTGCAGAGTCATTTTTCTCTGGTTAATATACCAGGAAAGTTATGATTGGTTATGCCTGGGAAGTACATGAGAGCTCTTACGATGTTCACAAGATATATAAAAACTAAGCAACGCGTCGTGACGAAGGAAATAAATACTTTTTGTAGTCTGAAAACCGAGACGAACATTTTCTGTTTTCTGAGCCAGCATGTGAACATGGCTCCTTCCCTTTTACACAGAGTCCATATCCTATCAGTGGATGATCAACCTCTGAGTAGGTGTCTCACATAAACGCACTCCACATCAACATACCCAGTAATGTAGCAAAGCCCATCCTGCACAGCACAGATGAGGACAGAAGCCAATCAGCTACAAACACCGAGTGAGGACCCCCTGAGTAAAAGAAACAAGTTCATGAAAAATACAGATCGACAGTTTCTATCAAAAAGCCACAGATAACATTGCTTGTAGAATCAAATGTATCTTATATGTTGCACTTGACTGAACAGAAACAAATCCTAAGATAAATCCAATTCAAAACTGTACAACAATGGACAATTATGTACCACTACCTAAGCGTCGATTTTGTTTGCACTAGAAAAATAATAATGACTACTGAACCAAAATGAGAATAACCAACCATGAGGAATGACAATGAGAGGCAGCTTCACTCCATCTTGAATCTCCTTTGGTTTGATCAGCAAAGCTTCAAAATCAAGGCCGGCTGAAAAATAGGAAAGAATAGTTTGTCCTATAAGATTACATAGGCTGTTCCAAATGTCTTCATAGCAAACTAAATATTTTCATCCCTACATAAACTTGAGGACCAGTCAGCCCGTAAACTCCTTGAATCCATCTCCTGTAAACAAAACTGCCTGCTTTTTTATCATAATGATTACTATCGCATCATTTTGTACAAATGTATTAAACCCAGCCACGATTTAGCCTATGTTTGTTCTTTACAAAGCCAGGTGGCTGTTAACTATACATACAGCCCTAAATATTATATATACACCTTCTGACTAGTTTATTACGTAAACCTGTTAAAGCTACTGTAATCCAATGAGATAACTCTACAATACATCTTAACTTTGTGACCCAAAAATGTATAACTTACATATTCTATACACTTCATGTAAGTGAATACAAAATGGAGTGTGGACAAAAACTACTGGCATCCCTTCAGACCATTTGACAAAAACAGAGAAAAACAATGCATGTTAGGTCCTGTGAGAAATGCTGTCTAGATACTAAAAACACATTCTTACAGTATTGACTGTTGTCTTGCTCTGGTGGAGGGGTGAAAGTCAAGATCTGCCAATCAATGTCTGGCATTTTCTGAGAGTCTTCCAAAGTAACCCAGACCACTTCCTCCTGAGAATCCCTGGCCGGAAGGAAACCCACCCTCTGGACAAAGAAAAGACATTCGTTTGTTTTACTAATAAAGGCCCTCAACCCCATCCCAAAATGTATTTTCTGCAATAGCACATTAGGTATATACTATATACAAATGTGAACAATCAAATAAAGACCACTCATCCTACCAGACTAGGAGGGCAGTTTGGAGAGGAGCAGCTGACCACCATCAAATCTCTCTGTATGTTCAGCAGACACCAGTTACCAACATCAGCCTCTACAGACAAACAAAGGACATCATTAGACACAAAAGGTTGAAATAAACAAGTTAAAGTTTCCCAGAACACTAATGCGGTCGGAAAATCGCATGAGTAACACCAAGGCTGATAAATGTGTCTGACCAGTCACCTGAAGTCAGAGAGGTGACATTCCCTGTGCTCATATCCACCATCAACAGATCCTACAAGAAAAGCAATAACTTTTTTTAAGGTTAAGAATAATACAATTTTCTCAGTCCAAATACTTTTTTAAAATATCAATATTGTTTCATTTGTATCATAGAACAAACAACTTCCCAGGAGCTGACTGTACCTTGCGGCTGCGCTGAGGGCAAGCAACAATAATGCGCTGGCTATCAGCTGACCAGCACTGAGGGGACAACTGAGAGCTGTAGATACCAGTAAAGCCATCTGTAACACACACAGACACAAACAAGTTTGATATACAACTAAACTAGAATTGCCACCTCACAAATGTATGCTTATATCAAGTTTCAGTTTACATTCATGTCTTTCATCATAAAAACATAATGCCTCGGCACGGAGCCATAAAAAAGGTGCACTCACGAGACCATCAAGTATTCCTTACCTTCTCCAGGTCTCTTCACCACATCCACCACCACTGAAGTCTTCTTAGTATACCAGTCGTACTAAAAATATAATATGCAATCACAGAGGAAAGCATAAAACAAATGTATAACTCAAATGTATTTCTGCTAGACGTCTACACAACAGGAAACAGCAGATGGTGCATTGTGACAAGAAACATTCATTCCCAATTATTCTTTTCAGTGAGTACAGTGCAAGAATAGAAAGTTATTGTGTATTATGTGAAGAAGTGCCCCCCTCCTGTCTTACCATACAGAGACTGCTGCACTGCATGTGTGGTCCATAGACAGAACATTCCAGGTAGACGATCCGACACTGGTCCGGGCTCAGCCTGGGGGAGCACACTGCACTTGTGCCTGATGTAAGCTGTTCTGAGGGACACAACAAATACAATAAACATGAATATTTGCAGTAATAACAGCAAAATCCAGCGATATCTTTTTTAAATATAATTAGACAAACATTCACTTACCACATTTCCCACCAGTAAGATCCACATAGAACAAAGATGACCTGACAGAGAAAAGGAAGTCATGAAGCACTTGAACTAACTTCTGATGGGCCATCTTATTTATTATCTCTGATCAGTGTGAACAGTAATCACCTCCTGTTGGGGCAGTACTTGAGGCCAATTCTGAAAGGCTCATGCCACCAGCCCACAAACACCACACCTGTGTCACCCGGAGCCCAAAAAGCCTGCAGAGATAATTTAATAAAGAGAAAGTGACCGCAGGAGTATGAGCACACTATACATGCACAAAAAAAAACATGCATCAATGCACAAACTGCTGTAGCAACCTGTCCAGGTGAGATGTTTTCAGGCACCCCCTCCAACACAGAGACGTTGTCACCCTCGATGTCCAAAACACAAAGCACTGGACAGCTCTTACCAACCAGTGCCTCTCCCCAGTCCTCATAGAAGACAAACTGCTCCCCCTGCAGGGGTGAAACAAAAATAAACACAACAAGTTAAACTAGAGTGGAATGTATCATAAGAATGTTGAATACATTTTTGATTATTGAAAATCACTCATTTCAAAATAATGATTTGCATTCACCTTTACAGCCTCTTTTTTCTCCACTCTCATGGTTTCCTCCTCATCCCCAATATAAGACAAATCTGGTGACTCACTCTAGAAAACAGATAATGAATTTATTGCATACTAGTCTCATCCAATACACTAATCCCATCTACCAACTATGGAAAATTGTCAATTAATCAACATTCAATCACATATGGGCCAAAAACTTGCTTCACTACTCATATGGCCAGATCCCAATCAGTGCTGTCAAGGTATTTTGCTTTTGAAAGGAAATGGAAAATATCTGTGATGCATTCAAAATGATACCATTCACGAAATGCCCAAGTTTGCCATGAATTTACGATTAACCAATAAGCTTAAAACAAATAGTGTGTAACAACCTTTTCAATATACTTGATTAGGTTTGGTGAGTGTGCATCTGCTGAGGCCATTAGTCCACCAACAAGGTAGTTTTGTATTCTTTCTTTCGTACTAAATTCCTTACAGAGAACCACAGAATAGCTAGCGTTGTGAACCAACAACAAGGCAATGTATGCACCATATAGCTACTGAACGTTTTTTTAAGGCGTTTTTCCTGATGTGAATTGAGGGTCTAAGGATAGATGGTGTTGTATGCTATGCAGATTGTAAATATGACAATCTAAATGCTTGATTTGCAACCTATAGAAAGCCGAGCAGAAGTTCTCTGCCCTATGCGATTCTGTGCCGATTCGGCCTCAAAAATAGATTTGCTGACAGACCTGGAAGAAGGATTCTGCCTTCGGTCTCTTCCTTTCTGCTACATACAAGAGGTGGGTCTCAGAGTGGGACCAAACCAAGCAGCCAAACTGCTCTAAAAAAGAAATATACAAAACACAGTGTGATTAACACCTTGACTGGCTCGTGTAAAGCACAGTTGCAAAGAAAATATGCAGATTTAAGTGCAGTTAACTCACCATCTTCATAGACTTTGCCATGCTTCTTTAAGGCAGTTAGATTGATGCTTTTCATCTTAATGTTTTTGCTCCAGATCTGAAGGGTCACAAGGGGAGGAAAGTTAAAGATCTTGGGTTCGAAGTGCAAAGTCACATGAGGTTTAAAACCTCATGGTGAAAATTGTAGAGGAGCAGAAATACAAAAAGGAGGCCATTAAAAGAAAAAGCTTTTGATACGGTGGATGAGGGACAGCCACACACCTCCAGAAACTGTTTGTCCTCTCCTTTGATTGTGCACTCTCTGACAACAGCCTTCATTTCCCCTGAGGGGGAATCCTTACTTAGCACCCTGACAGGGCAAACATATTCATCAGACATTGTTCAGTTTGCTCAGGGTTAGATGCGTGACAACATATTCAAGCCCACTCCACACAGAACGAATAAATGTGTACATACTCTCCTTTGATTTCCGTGCAGCTTCCTGAGGCTCCGGAGTAGACCACCGACTTGTCATCGTGGAACACAAGGTATTGTCTGCAAAACTTGACGTTTTCATTCCTGTCCAGATCACGCTGGCTCCATTCTGCAAAAGATTAACAAAATCAACATTACATTACATTTAGCTGACGCTTTTATTTATCCAAAGCGACTTACAATACGTGCATTCAACCATGAGTAAAAACTACAAAGTGCTATAAGTAACTGCCATTTAAGTGCTGAAGCTGTATTTGTATTATTTTTTTTGATCATATACAAGGATCTGATGGTCTCGGCATGTCAGGCTGAGTCTACCTGTGTATATGTTGCTGTATTTGCCTCCATACTGAGAGGTGACGACAGGTCCCACGTCTGCTCTGCTCAGAGAAGGGAAGAGACTGAGTTCCCTGTAGAGTCTGGCAATTTCCTCCGGGTTGGTCATCCCCTGACGAGAAGCAGCAGAATAACTCATCGCACCGACGTTACGCACCAGAGACACAAACTGTCCGAACAACGCCTTACTCATGTCCTAGCTAGGAGGCTAACCACCCATGACAAACTAGTTAAACGAGTCTGAAGCGCTAACCCAGTTTACCACCAAAAAACAGAGGGCCGTTTATAAACATGAGCCCAATCCGTTGTGCTAACAAATCCAAGCGGTTGCTGCGTGAATAAAAACTAAAAAGTCACCAAGTGAACAGGCTAGTTTGTTTTTAGCGGATTCAGTGCGAGCAGGAACTTCCTGCGGGAGCTGACGGGAAACAACAACGGTGTCAGCTGGTTGGTTTCATTTGAAAAAAAAAGACTTATTATTCAAAACAACGACAGTGTAATTAACATCTGCAGCTGCATTTGCACCAATATGAGGTTTATTTGTGTCGGGCATGTTAACCTCAGAAGCGAAGAATAAGTAGTCAGTAAAGTTCACACGTACCTGTGACTCCATGGCAGCGACGGTGTGTGTCGTCACTCTGCAAAGCAGCGAGGAGCACAATAGAGGAGTTCTTATTATTAAGGTGCTCCCGTACAAAGTTTACTAAAAATGAACAGACGCCCTCTTTCAGCTTCCGGTTTCTACTTAGAAAATAAGATACAACCCCGGTTGGGCAGTTCCTGGATGAACCCAAACACCGGGATTTAACGAATAATAATAATAGTTAAATGATATATAGCAATCTAGAAACCAATGTAGTCAAGTAGGAACATGGTTCGTCATATATAACAATTTATGCATAGGAGTCACATATGACAATACTTTTATTTCGTAGAAACGTCACCTCTACAACACCCAACAGGAAGCAATATACTTATTAAATGTGTATGCGCCCTCTTGCGTTTGGAAAGCCGTAATATTGAGAGTATTTCATATTGAACTTGTGCCTCGTGCAAAGTCATTGCATTTAGTGTGTAGCATTCACTGTCGAAGCACGGTAATATAAGCATTGTACGAGACACAAGTTAACGTTACTTGCTGGCTTGTATTCATTAAATGTCCTCAGTGTGGCAAGCAGCGCGTCTGTCAGTCAGCTGGGGTAGGTGGGGTCACAAAGAGCCAAGATGGCTGACTTTGAGGAGCCGCTGTCAGATGACGAGAAGGTTTGAAGACTATCTTATTCTTTGCTCAACGCTATTTTCTCTGATTATGTAGAGAGGCCGCGGGTGTTAAATGTTCATGCGAAGTAACGGCTAAGTTTGGGAAAGAGTGACAGTTTTTTGGCCACGTATCCGAGTGATGAACTAGTGTTTTTAAGCTACCGCTAGCTAGCTAGCTAGCTAGCCAATGCTAGTTAAAGCTTATAGTGGGCTAGCCGCGAGCTCAGACGCTGCAAGAGCTGGTTGAGCCACTGGACACTTCAACTGACAATGTGTTACTGGGTCAGACCTTAACTAGATTAATATAAATGGAAGTATCGACGCCCATTTCCAAAAGTCGGGTTGCAACGTCCATGCCAGTGTGCAGTAACCCCAGGGTGGGCTTCGCATTCCTCTCATGTATCGTTAGCTCACAGTAGCGGCTACCTAGTACCTTGCTTTGGGTTTCTGGGTCAAGCGGGTTCAGTTGCAGCTCAAATACTTGCGACCAACACAGGAGCTTGAGGTCAGCATAAGGGTTGCTATCGTTTACATTAGATGACGCCCGAGAGTGACACCCTACCAGTGGCAGCTGGGACCCGTTATCAGTTGCACGCGAAGCGGACATTATTATGAATGACAGATGTGGAAGTCTTTTCTTCTACAGGCGATAATTATATTTTCCGTGTAACATTATCTTATAAAATAACAATCTTAATACCAACAAACAGAGAGGTTTCAAAGCTGGAAACCAGAGTGGCGATCATTCTCCCGATAAAATGAGATATTTGAGAATAAGGTCTGTTGACGGTTAACAAAATATACAGTAATTGTACAGTGACATGACACATGGTCTCTAGATCTATCGTTTCTAATGCAGTGTCTATTATTTGCTCATGAAGCAGTTGCTTGATGATTATTCCTTTTATCTATTTCCAAATTAAAAGAGCTCTTATTAAAATGTTTGTCATATATACTCTCTGAAGTTAGATATTTCATAAAACATGCTTGCTGCTATTTTTGTTATTGTTAAGTGACTTTAATTTTGTAATCAAACTATATATACTCGATAGTAATTCCTTGTTTAAGCATAACGGATGTTAATAAGGTTTCATCCTAGGAAACTTTTTGAAAATGCCTTTTAGTATTAGCTATGACAATATGTTAAGTCTACAACTGGATGCCAAATTACTATCAAAATTGGTCGTACATTTTTTAAATTTTTTTTTAGTACATATTTCAGATTCAACTTTATTGTCATCGTACAAGTACTAGGAGAACGAAATGTAGTTTAGCGTCTGACCAGAAGTGCAAAAAGAAGCAATAAAAGTGCATTGCAATGTTATAGATAAATAACAGATGCATAATATTTGTTTTTCTTATTGAGGAGTAAAAACCCTAATTATATGTCAAATATGAGTTTGCAGCATCTCTCTTTGAGCTGATTATACAGCAAGTCATAATTTCATGATGACTTAATTCATTTGTTGCATTTCATTTGCTTCCATAGGTCCGCATAGCGGCCAACTTTGTGACTCATGCCCCCCCGGGAGAGTTCAATGAGGTCTTCAATGGTAATAATTAGCTGATTATGACAAGTTGCACATAATAACTGTCTTCAGTATACTATAATTTGCCTCTGATAATATTTAATTGTTTTAACTTTTAAGAGCAATGCATAATACATGTTTGTCTTGCTAGATGTGCGGCTTCTTCTCAACAATGACAATCTCCTCAGGGAGGGAGCATCACAGTAAGTATTATTCAATTAAGACAAACATCAGAAATTCAAATACTCATCATTTACACAATTCAAAATAAACACACACAACAATTGGGCTTTATATATTAGGTAGTGAGGAATGTAAGCATGACATGGGGAAAGCCTTTGTTGACAGCAGGTTTTTGTCATGTTATAAATGTCTACTGTACCATTTCCCCCATTCGATTTGTCCAGCTCCTTTGCCCAGTACAACATGGATCAGTTTACTCCTGCCAAACTAGAGGGCTACGATGAGCCGGTATGTTTCATTCTTAAGTCTTTGCTATTTATCCCAGAAGAGCAAGTGTCAAAGCCAGACTTGTTCAGGCTTTCCTCTCCGTCATTGATAGGTCCTGATCACAGAGCATGGTGACTTGGGCCAGGGACGTTTTCTAGACCCCCGCAACTGTTTGGCGTTCCGCTTTGACCACCTAAGGAAAGAGGTGAGCGACATGCAGCCATATGAAGGAGAGACAGCACTGAGAAGCTGGAGAGATGCCTGTGATACTTCCCTGAGTGCCTACGTCAAAGAGCACTACCCAACTGGAGTCTGCACTGTAAGGCGCACAACATTTGTGACAAAATAGTCATCTCGGCAATAAAATACATTTTACTGATACTATCTGTGTGTTGCAGGTATATGGGAAAACAGTTGAAGGTCAGCAAACAATCATTGCCTGCATTGAAGGACATCAGTTTCAACCCAAGAACTTCTGGTACAGTGACCTCCCTGCAAACAACTGTTTAAAAAAAAAAAAGTTTTATATATATATATATATATAATGTGTGCACATGTGTTTCTAATTTGTTAAACATAGCTTTATCACAAAGGTTATAAATGACCAGTTATACGTTTTTTAATGTTTTAATTTGTGGTTAAAAGGGAAATCATTGGTCTCTCAGTTCTATTAAGCTTCCTGATGCTGCTGCTGTCCGTAATGTTGGGCTTCTCTTCTGCTCTCTAACACAGGAATGGTCGCTGTAGGTCAGAGTGGAAGCTTACCATCGGTCAGTCCACTGCTCAGGTGGTGGGTGTGTTGAAAATCCAGGTGAATTTAATTCAGTGTGCTCAACTGCAGAAATTATAAATGAGTCAAAAAAGAATTCTTTTTTTTTTTTTACTCCAGTTTATTAATTAAGTTTTTCCTCTGCCTCAAGGTGCACTATTATGAAGATGGGAATGTGCAGCTGGTTAGCCACAAGGAGGTAGAGGAATCAATACCAGTGACTGTAAGTAAACAATGTTACATATAAGCTCTCCTGCAGTCTTTTAAACTGCTCATCTGCAGTGGTTTAAACCTTGTGTTGCTTACAAAGTTTAAGACTGGCTGTGTCATCTCCGAATATGTAAAGAGGAGGTCCTCCATCTCTAAAAGAAGGATAAAAGTTTATGATTGTGTTTTTGAAACAGAATGAAAGCCAGACAACCAAGGAATTTGTCGACATAATTGAGAACGCAGAAAATGATTACCAGGTAAGCAAACTTGTATTGACTACAAGTTGGATACTGTTTAGAATCACAGGTCTTACTTTTATCAAAATGTGCATAATGAAACATTTTATTAAAAAATTTAAAAAATATTATACTTTTATAATTGTTTCCCCCTTTTTTTGCCTTCAGACTGCAATCAGTGAGAACTACCAGACCATGTCTGACACCACCTTTAAGGCCCTGCGTCGCCAGCTGCCTGTCACACGCACTAAGATCGACTGGAATAAGATCCTGAGTTACAAAATTGGCAAAGAGATGCAGAATGCCTAGTGGAAGGTCAGGGATTTACCAGAGAGTTGCACACTCCCATGGGCCCACAACCCGCATATACATGCGCAAGGACTAACCAAAGCAAAGCTATATCCGTATGGGGCAAGGAATAATAAAAACAAACAAAAAAGTATAACTGAAGATCTGCAGACTATAAGGCACTGATATCTGTCTGCTGTAAGGAAGTTGCGGTTATGAAGATAATCGTGGTTTGGAGAAAGTGGTTACTTCTAGGTGTGTGTGTTATGAAAGAGTTGTGTTTGGTCAGTGTGCAGGGCTGTGCTCAGGGCTGCTACATAAAAGAAGTAAATCTCCCTTCTGCTGTATAAGTAATCTTAGACCTCAGAAGTCACAGTCTTTTCCATGGTTAGACTCATGGAGAACTGTGGTCATGTAAATCTCAGCACTTGGAGTAAAGTACCAGGAAGGCACAAGGCATCGGATGAGAGAAATTAAGCACACCATCACATATCAGCGTTTGATTTAGGATGGGAAATAAGAATTTTGTTAAAGTTTTTGTTCCATTGTGGTTGTCATGCATGCTAGAATTGTAAATCGGAGGAATCAGTCAAATCGGGGCATTGACCGGAAAATATCTGACATTGTAACTGGTACCAAGCTTAGTGTAATCCTGAACTGGCAACTTAAGTTATGCGTTGCTAATAAAATTGAGTATTTCTACCCGTTAACATTTAGGAGTGGCATGATCCTCGGCATAGCTCTGTTCCTGCACTGTAAACCTGTATGTCTGTCAGGGCGGAGGGTGCGTTAACTGGTTTTCTGTTGTGTTCCACTGATGTACGTGTCTCCACCCATGCAAGCAATGATGACTGAATTAAGATAACGCAACTTCTATGCTGTTGCATCTTTAATGGATTCTCTGTTCTGTTACTTTGGCAACACCACCTCCACTGTTGTACAGCTTTTCCTTTGTGAAAGGAAAACATACTCATTAACCAAGATTTATTTGCCAAAATGTCTTTCCTATGGTAAAGAACTCCATCCTCCCATGTATGCAAATTTCTATTTTAATACGCTGGATTTTGTTGAGTCTTAGAATATTGCACTCTTTACTGTGACAAACTGTATTGGTCAATGCCAAGTGAATGCAAAGCAGTTGCCATGTAAGGCAAGATACTATATACGTTACATGACTTCTGTAAGGCCATATCATACTGTTGTGTTACATAATGTCTAAGTAGGCTGACTCTGGATCAGTTACTTGTTAGCTATACAATGTGCTGTGTTCAACCCTCACACTATACTACAACTGTGTGCCGATCAATTATAAGGTTTAAGACTGTACTGCCCCATTCTGTTGTAAAATAAATGGATTGAACATCTTGGCAGGATTATTATTTAACTTCCTTTTTTTAAGGACATGTCAGCACTATCTCAGATGCAGGTGCGTTGGAAATTATCACAATCTAGTCATCATACCAATGTTTCGGAACCTCTGGACCTTCGTTGAGTGTTTTATACAACTCGTACAACATTGATCTTAAATAAATAATGCTCCAAACAGTGCATGGTGTTGGACAAGTATTCTTCTGTGGGAGTGACAGCAGCATGTGTACAGTCTGCCACATCAAGTCACACATTTAAGAGAAATGTATGGGGGGGAAAAGAGCTAGACACCATAATACATAATGTCTGGTTACAACAGTGGTGGGCTGTCAGGGCCTGCTAAGCCTTCTCTGCTGGCCTAAACAGAATCACAAAGTTATAGCTATTTTATAATTTAATTGTTTTTCACAAATACACGACTACATGTATTATAATTATGCGCGTATTTATGTATACGATACCAGACAGCATGCCTATGTAGGAAATTGGGTTACAAGAATGCCAAGTATTTAGCAAAATGGGGATCGGAGTCATTTCATTCAAGGGAGTATGTTCTCTCGAATAAAAAAAAGTATACATATCCTATTACTACATTCTGCAGCTGCACCACAATCCTGCTCACTCAGAAAGATTAACATATAATCTCCGATATTATATTAATTATGTTATCCCAGTAACAGCTGATGTCAGCTTGTGTGTACAGAGTCACAGCATTAAATATGTTTTAAAGTATATATTTATTCTGGGCTCTGGGTGACTTGATGCTGTTGAAAGATTTTATCACGTGTAGATAGTCCTGAGCAACACATTAATATTCAACCAGGGTTTAGATTCTAGCATACAGTAAACCTTCGATATGATGAACAGCTTCTGCATTCACGTGTAGAATCTGGAGGCAACGGAACAAACATGTTGTCACTGGAAGCGTTCTGGTTTCCGTTTGTAGTCCAAGTAGTGTTGACCAATCACATTCGAGCAGCATATTAGTTGTACTTGTTACTTTCCTAATTGTAAAACAAACCGGTCGTACACGTCTTCTATCATCTCCAACTCCAGCCTCATATCTCAAGTTTCAAATCGGACTGTAAACAACGAACAGCGCATGGAACATGAAGTTTGTCCCCACCGGTTCCCCAAAATGACTAACTCCAGAGTTTTGTCTAAACACGCTTCTGAAACAGGGCCCTCACGCGGCTCCGTGTCCTGGATCCACACTACTCCGAGTTCGAGTCAAGTGCTTCTGATACCAGGCCAGCTGGGCAACGTGAAAACGGAGTTTAGCTTCGCTGCTCAACAGTATTAGTATTAATTACCGGTCGAAAGGCGCATGAATGCTGCTACAACACTCAGAATTCAGTCAACAACCTACACAAATATTTCAAAGCAACGTTACTCACACCTGAAAAAGGGACGCATCATTAAAAATGGCCGCCCGGGAAGCTTCTTTTCAGCGTGCATACACAACTCACCCCAGCACAACACCGACATCCCCCCTCTGACCTCTGTATGCATGACTAATCAATCACATCTAGGCAGACATTTAGGCATCTCTAAAAAAAAAAAACTCAACAAATAGACAATAGATTAACTAAGCAAGTAAGTATCCTTATATTTTATCAAAGTTGTTGACACTGTTAACTTTGTTGATGTATGTTTTATCTTGCTTCACAATACTTTCGTTATTATAGGACTTTTTACATTTATAGTTATAGCCTATACATAAATGAATACCCTTTCATCCCTTTGACTGTTTTTAATTGCCTATTGAACTTATATATATTATCAGCATCCAAATACAATATTAAAACAGCACTAGATATTGTAGGTTTTCATGATATGCATATTTATTTCAAGAGACGGATGGATGTTGCCCCTCACAGACAGTGTATAAATCTACAGATTTAACTTGCTAAAACAATTAGTTTTCATCTATTCTTGATTGTAAAGACAAAAAAAAGCATGTTAAACCTAAAACAAACATCTGTAGCTCTGTTAGGACAAGATAACGAAATGTAAATGATTTGACATACTAATAAACAGGTTTCAGTAGCACGATTCAAACCTTTAGTCCCCATTTTGTCCAATGATGAAATATTCCCAAAGAGTTGTCACATAATGGTGACATAGTCCTTCTTGGTTTGGGTAAAGCAGAAGTTAAACTTCCCTGAATCAAAATAATATAAATTGTTGACATACAGTATCTTACAGTAATGTTGTACAAAGTGTGCCCCCCATTTAGGAACAAGATTCAGTGTATTCATGACAAGTGTAAAAGAAAAAAACAGCACATGCATGTGATGTTCATTCATAGAGAATCAACTGTGAACTCTTCAAACTATTTACAGTATAATAGTGTGTTATTAGACCATTTCAACAGGAACTGCATACAGCTTGTTTGGAATAATATTCAAAAACTACTCACTAGTTTATTGTGAAATGGCGATCGCTACACATTTGCTATACTTTACATCCATTTATTTTCAGTCCTTCTAGTTACTATACAGTATAGCTTCTGACTAAAGTCTTCTTTTTTATTCTAAAATGTCTTTCAGGTCTTTATCTCGTTGTCTTTATAGATATGATTTCTAAACACCCTAAAAAGTTAAAGTGTAAAATAACAGAGACATATTTTCATTCTAAAACTTACAAAAAAAATCTATATAAGAGAGTAAAGACAGAAATGTTAATAGAAATATTTAAATCAGATTTTTAAAAAATCATAATATACTATATTTTATTTAAAATAGTTATTTTCTGATTGTTTCTCAGGCTGTGGTATGAAGGTGACAAAGTCTTCAATGCATTTGTTTGAACCAGTCAAGCTTTGAAGTTTCTGTCCTACTGATTAGGAGTGCTATAAAGTGGGTTTATTAAGGTCTGGCAAAGATGATGATTACAGTAACTGTTGATTTAGTGGTTAGTCTGTATAATCTGGCCGTTAGCTGCTGGACGATAACACCAGGTCTGGCTCCTTGGCTCCTTCCTGCCCACTGTTGCTTTGTCCACAGTTCCCAGTCAGCTCTGGGAAGAGGCTGGTCCGAGCAGAGTGACTTGGGGAGCCTGGAGTTGGACTCATGCCGGGCCTTTTGGGAGCGATCAGAGGAGGATGAGTCCTCTCCGAGCGAGGAGTGAGCGGGGAGCGGATCCCCGGAGATAGCGGCCCTGAAGAAGGCGACCTCCCCCCAGGAGGAGTTGCTGCCAGGTTGCGGTAGTCTGTACCAAAAGGAGAGCTGCTGAGGGGTGCCAGCTTGACGCCAGCCTGCTGGCTGGTGAAGCGGGACAGCACCTGAGTGACAGTGTTGCGGGCCAGCTGCTTGGCGGAGCTGTGCTCTAGTGGGGGAGGGATGGAGGCGGTGGTGGGGGAGAGGTCCCTGGGGGAAAGAGGGCCACCATGCTGCTGCTGCTCTAGCTCAGCCTGGCTCTGGAACTTGTGCCTGGCGGCATGGAAGCGCTGGTTGATACCAGCTTGGTAGGAGGACTGATGGAAGCCTGGGCTGCCCAGACGCTTGGCAAGTACGGGCGAGGAAATGGGCGAAGAGGAGAGGGACGAGGAGGCCGTGCTGGAGGGAGACTGAGGGTGTGGATGAGCAGGAAGAGAGGGAAGAGGGGAATGCAAAAGTCCTCCTCCCCCATTCTCTACCACCCCTCCATGTTCTGGTCCTCTCCCCTCCTGTGTTGGTTCTGACTCTTTATGAGTGGGATGGCCATTGACCTTTGGTAGTGAAGAGGATTTAGGGGCGACAGTTATCTTTCCATCTGGCTCAGTCTGAACAGAGGTGGACCCCGCTATGGAAAGGGATCCTTTCCCCTCTGTCACGGCCTCCTTCACCACTTCTTTAACCCCTCCAGTTTCATCCAACCTCTTCCTCAGCTCCTCCAGCTGCCTCTCAAGCCCTCTACTCCTCTTCTCCTCTTTGCTGATCCTGGCCTTCATCTGCTCTCTTTCTATGTCAAACTCAGCCAGCTGCCTTTCTGACCTCACCTCTAGCTGGGCTGTCCTGCTCTTCTCATCTTCAAGAACCCCCCTAAGCTTCTCCAGGGCACCAGTCTCCTCTTGGAGCGAGGTGCGAAGTTGGGAGACTTTCTGAGCCTCCTCCTGCGCCTGGCTACTGGCTTTCTGGAGCTCTAAAGTCAGGTCTGATGAGAGCTGTTGCTGCTGGGACAGGGACTCCTCCACCTGACTCACTGCCTGAGCTTGTTCCTTCTCCAACTTCCGCACTGTTGCGCACTCCACTTCCAACTAGAAAGAGAGGGAGAGAGAAGTCAAGGCGAGGCAGCTTTTCCACATTTGACCACAAGGGGGCAAAATAACACTGCTTACAATAGACCAAACACATGATGAGAAGCAGTATCATTTTATGAAATTATAAATTTCTTTTTTTGTATACCGGTATGTATTTTTCACTAAACCCATTACAACTGAGTAATATAATTGAGTTGTCTGCAACTCTATTTTTAAGTTATTTACTTATTTCTACCGTAAAGGTGATTTTCCTATCTTTTACATGTTTCCATTTCAAATTGCTCATCTGAAACATATGAAGTGGTATAAAATGTGTATCATTAACTTCATCATAAGCCAAGCTTTTAGAAATGGGGCTCAATTCCTGTTTTTCTGCCAATTTGCAGTCAGTCTCCCAGTCAGCTATATTTTTAGAAAATGGGATGAAAACATGTCTGTATGTGTCGTTACAGGGTCAGGCAAGACAGAGAAAGAAGCTGTTGTTCATGTTTTGCCCTTTAAATAATAATTTGCTTGTTTATGGAAAGTTTAGATTGCCATTAGTATGCTAGTCTGCTTATATGTCATTAGTTGATGACTAGGCAGCTTAAAACCTTTGATGAGTTAAAGAAGGAAATGGGAGGTGATGAAATACAACCTAGTGTATATGATTACTGTACAAAAACAACACAGGCCGGAAAGCTTGAGGAAGACTGGGAGACACTCAGGAAACCTCCCTTCCATAAGGCCGGTGTCCTACAGTTTGTGTAGTGGCTGATTGTGTGCCAGATGATCTTGCATTAGACATGGACATTCATTATCTCAGGTTTCCTGAGGCCATAAAGCCACGTGGCTGCTGGACAACTAAACAATGGTTTCTTCCTCCTCCGTTTCCTGTGGAACAGCCCCGTGCCTGTGCATACGAGTGCTTGTGTTTGTCTGTACTTTAACAGGCCAAGCCGTGTCCACCCTACTGGGTTACACAATAGAACTACACTGATGCTTCCCTGCTCAGTGGCTTGGTTTTAAATCACAGCTGCCACATTGAAGAAGGACACGGTGCAGACAGGCAGAGGACAGGGAAAGGGAAGCAGAAAAATCTCTTCCACCAGATGTGCTTGTCTATCTAGAAGACATACAAATACAAACATACACATATAGTGCAACAGTAATTGCACACTTTACATCTTTTACACGTCAGTCATACCTGTTGTAGCAGTTTGTCCCTTTCCGTCTGCAGCATGAAGGTGAAATCCTCATTCTGCAGAGACTTCTGAGCGCGCCGCCGTTTTTCCTCCTCCATATCAGCTATCATCTATCAAACAATTTGATTTATTAAATAAATTACTTGGCATGCAGACCGGGTTCTTGTTGCATGATTCAGTGCATTCATTTGAAAACGTTCACAATCCAGCCTATTGTACAAATGTGAGCCCCAGAGTGACCCTGGCTGGATACTTGGGAGGTTGCAACATTGTCCAGACACGCAAATCAGAAATAATGAATGTGTGTGTTCACGACTGCATTACTTACCCTCCTGTGTCTGCTCTCAGCAGCAGCCAGCTGTCCCATCATCCTCTCCTGCATCCTCTTGCAGTGAGCCATGACCAGTTTAAGGACAGCCAGAGGGTTCGGGCCCACCGCCTGGCCCTGCAGGTGTGTGTGAGACTCGGCGAGAGTGTTCTGGCGCTCTGAGGACTCACTGTCCCGCTGCAGGGCCAGGAATGGATCGCTTAGGTCATACTCGCCATAACGCTCCTGGACGAATGTGTCTCTCTGCTGAGCCTAGAAACACACAAACATATAGCACACATGTAATTGTACTGTTTGGCTGTTCCTTTAACAGCAGGTGCTGGAATAAATCTACCTGCAGACTACATAAAGAAAAACAACTAATATGTCCATGTAAATGTTCAGTCATGACTTAGCAGGAAAAAAAATAACCAGTGTGTTTGTGGATGGCAGAACATGGATTTGATAGGATGAGGTCTCCTTTCCACAACGCAAGACAGGACAAATTTGTTGAGAAAATAACATGTCGGTGTCAAGAAAACACAAAGTAGGCTAACTGACCGCAAACAAAACAGAAAATGAACTTATAACTTTATGTATCATATCACTATTAAACACAAGACTCGTAAGTAAGTGTGTGTCTGTGTGTGGGAAATCTGTGTGGATGGATGTTATTGTCAGTGTGAGCAAAGCAGATGGTCGTTCCTCTCAACCCAAACACAAAGAGGTGAAGCGTAGTCGTCCAACCCCCACCAGGGGCAGATGTTAACTCCTCCCCAGGGATGCAGGGGTGACGGAAAGGGCTATGAAATCAGACACAAACGCAGAGCTGTTTCTAATAAAGAAGTTACATAATACTGAAACCAAAAACAAGATGATTTGAAAAAGAAAAAGATAGCACACTTAAGGGTAAAAATGCAATCCTGAGTGATAAAATATTGCATGCAATCAACTACTTTCAACCTATTCAGGCCTGTTTGAGAGAAACAGGCTGGAATGACAAATTAAGTGAGACGTGAAAGGGCCTTGTTGACCTCATGTCTCATTTACTACATACAGTAAGTAGGTTTGAGTTCTGGAGGCCTGCAGCATCAGCTGGCGGTGCAAGTGATGCAAGCACAAGCCACAGAGTTCA
Organism: Taurulus bubalis; assembly: GCF_910589615.1. NCBI lineage: Eukaryota > Metazoa > Chordata > Actinopteri > Perciformes > Cottidae > Taurulus > Taurulus bubalis. The sequence goes on along the minus strand of NC_136599.1, from coordinate 12,747,075 downwards.
ATCCACGTGCCTTCGGGACACCCGTCGCTGTCTCCCCACGGAGTCCTCATCCGACACCCCGGTCCTCTGGCCCCCTTCATCTCCCTGCCCAAACACGCATTGCACTGCATTCCTCTGCCTGTTCATTTTTTTTAGAAAATGCCTCTCTCTACTTCCGCCTCTCTGCCAGCATCTTTTTCTCACACGCTCTCAGACTGTGGCAGCAGCGCACACACACACACACACACACACACACACACACACACACACACACACACACACACACACACGCACGCACGCACGCACGCACGCACGCACGCACGCACGCACACGCACGCACACACACACACTCACCCTGAGGACATCAGTAAGGAGGCTGTATTTGAGGCTGAACAAAGAATGTGGCCCTCAGTGAAGAGATTACAGGACTTGAACAAAGACACTGCCATCAGTTTTACGCATTGTCTCCATGGTTAACCCAATGTGTGAGAAAGGGTACAAGTGTGTATGTGTGTCTATTTTCTCCCTTTTTTGTGTTTATAAATGTGTATGTGTGTAAGCCATTTGTACGTTGACCAGTAGCTGTGTGTTTTTGGGCTGGACTGTAAAACTTCTTCATCTAGCTGGAAACCAAAGTGCAGCTTTCTGAGTTAAATAACTTTTTAAATAGACCATTATGGGTCGGGCTGTGATTGGATGTGGATGTGTGTGTGTTGTATGTGTGTGTGTGTGTGTGTGTGTGTGTGTGTGTGTGTGTGTGTGTGTGTGTGTGTGTGTGTGTGTGTGTGTGTGTGTGTGTGTGTGTGTGTGGCAGTGCTCACATTGGTTCTGGTCTCCCGTGGTTTTCTTGGGATAGTTCTGATCATAATGACAGAGTGTGCTTTCCTCTATAAGAGGGCACAACACACAAACCCTCACTGCTGCAAAGCTCTCATTTCTGGCCAGCTACGGATGACAAATGTCTCTACAACAAAGAATAGATTATTTGCTAATTATTCACCGTTTCATAATCAATAGTTCTGCTTTGGAATTTACATCAAGTATATAACAATTCCTCTACAATTTCATGCAATGTTTGAAACAGATTGAAACATGTGTGCTACAGCTTGTTTGAGCATTACCTTCTTCAACAGCTTTAATGCATTCCCGCAGCTGTGACGAGGTGTGCAAGACAATCTGATGCTTTTCACCTGGAAAAAGTCTGTCAGTCAGTTACCTACAGCCTCAGGGCACAATCATGCCCTTGTGTGAGCTGAAAAGAGCCAGGGAGTCCTGTTTCCTGAGAGAACCTCTGCAATGACTGTCACACAATGAAGTCAGCAGCTCTGACTGGTATTGGGTGAACATCTCCTGTTACAAATTAACAGTTGAGCCTTAAACCCTTAAATAGCACTGTGGATGAAAGAAAAAACTGAATTGCAATCAAAATGAGAACGACTACATTATGCATGCACATATGTCTTATATATATATATATATATATATATATATATATATATATATGCGTGTGCATCTATGAGCTGGCATGTGTTTGCACACCATGCTGCATAAGGTTGTTAGCATAACCATTTGTTTCCGGGGTAACATCCCAAATCCAGCAGCTTTAGAGTGGGGGTTTATGGGAAATTGCGTTCCTGGTGAATTAGTCCACACGTCAGAAGAACAGAGACAAAAGGACAGCAGGACCAGACCTGTCAGATATGAAAAGCTTCTTTCATGGAACTTAAGGAGTACCGTGCGAGCGTCTTTGCAAGAGGACAATGTAGAACAAACGAGTATATGAGGTTGTTGGTCTATTCAATTATTTTTAAACCAAAAAAAGCAGTTCATTCATCAAGACTTTTGATCATAAACCTGCCGTGCAAGAGAATCACAGTGTGGGGTAATGCTCTAAGTGTAGAATAAGAGACTAAAATGTGAAGCAAAGAAGCAGGTGAACGACAGAAGACAGCAGGTCAGCTGCAGACGACCCTTTTCAGATTTATGTCCCTGGCTTCAGTGTTTTCTTGGATGAGGAAGTAAGACTATAGTAGTGCAGTTTTTCTCCTGGGGAGTGGACACGACTACTCTGCTCTACTTAATAGTAGAAAAGAACAAATAGTGAACAGACCACTCGTCAGCCTGAATAAACAGGCCTTGGCAGGTGAATGTATCAATCCACTGGCAGCCACATCTGATTTGTGTTGGTCATTAAGACATTACAGAACAGTCTTTTGGGGAAACTCGTAGCAAATGGGGAATGTGAGACAATATAATAATATTCTAAGCCTCTGCTTCCAGTGCGTTACCTATCAATCAAGTCCTCATGAGATTCAATTTAGCCATTTAAATTGTTTAAAGACCAACCATATTCAAACTGTATGCTATGAAGTATTTCTATAATGCAACAGATTATAACATGTCAACATTGACCATAATAAATAACAACATAACATACGTCAACCCAACAGTACACATGCCTTAGTTTGGCTGAGCACTAGAAAGGAAGGTTGTGGTGACAGTCTGGTGCTGGGGACTAATAACTAGCTAACCAGTCAAGTCAAGTACAAGTATACTCATTATCTACACAACTGACAGGATAAGATTGTGAAGTGTTGTCTTGGGAGAGCCCAAGAAGCAAATGGACCCACTTTAAGTTGTATTCGTTGATTTTTGGCCACTTGTAGGCAGAAGAACATTACAACAAGCTAGAAGCCAAATGTGCAACAGTGGTTGCCTGTAAAACCTAAATAATCATCTTAATTAAGGAGGCTGGTTGAATAAAGAGAAGCTCTGGAGTTCTAGAGAGTTGGATGATAGTACTCTGTGGTTCTGACACTACAAGCAACGGCTTAGACATTACATTTTGGGGAATCGACCAGGTGTATTATACTGAAAATATAGCAGAACCTAGTTTGGGCCTTCATCTGCATTTACTGAGAACTCACTGAGATTGTACAGACTCAGTATCGGCATAACCGGTGGGAAACTTCCATTTATGCACGTTCTGCATCACTAAATTCTCAAATGTGTACATTTACAATACCGTCCAGGAAGTGCACTAAAAGGTTTTGAATTACGTGGAAAGCCATATCCGTCTCATCGTGTCTCATGCAGACGGTGCAGAGAACAGTGCAGAGTGAGAGAGGGAAAGACACTCTCAAGAGATACAGTAAGTACACTGTGTACTGAAAAGTGAATTTTTCACAGATTTACCCGAACAGAAACGAAATGGGCCCCAGCTAAGATGCAAATTTGCAGCAATTCAGCCAAAACTTATTGTACATAGGCTACCTGCCACAATGCTTTGTGCTCTGCAAAATAAACAAAAGAGAGAGAGAGAGAGAGAGAGAGAGAGAGAGAGAGAGAGAGAGAGAGAGAGAGAAATGAGATTGGAAGTGCAGACTTTTGGAAGTGTAAGTCAGCTAAGGTGTGTGCTTAAAGCTTCAGCTGTATCCTCCACCCACACATTAATCACAGATGGCAATAAAATGACTGGAAAGACGCCAAACAAAGCCTCACTTAACTTTAGGGGCCGTGAGACAAGACAACTTCCAAGTAATGTTTAACTGCCTCCGATGCTATCATCAGTGGTTTGTTGGTGATGAAACATGGGAGCAGGTGATCTCAACCTTTGGTCAGGTGATGGTCAGATTAATGACATATCATTAGGTGGAACAAGGAAGTACTCTGTTATTTCTTGAAAACGAGTAAAAGATTCAACTAAATTATTACACTGACACAAACTGCATTGAGAGAGCATTGATTTTTCTTATCTCAGACTGACGTCCTGTATCACTAATCTATTTGTAACAGGCAAATACCCTGCTGTTCAGTGCAAATAGCAGCAAAGGGTGGAACTTGTTAACATTAAAGATATGATCCATTATATTCGAGCTGGGTCTCGGGATAAGAGAGTCTGCCATAAAAGGACATCCGAAGGAAAACAGTTCCCGACCTGCATTGCTCACATGGACTAGTCATTGCTGTGTGTGTGTGTGTGTGTGTGTGTGTGTGTGTGTGTGTGTGTGTGTGTGTGTGTGTGTGTGTGTGTGTGTGTGTGTGTGTGTGGGTTTTTTTAACGAGTAAAAGCAAGAGGGTAACATAGGGTACTTTGATGTCATCTCAGAATTGTCCAGTCAGGGAGCTTTACTCTCTCAGGCCTCGGGCTCTGGGTGTTGATGTCGAAGCGCTTCACTGACATCATCGTCCAGTGTGCATTACACTGTTGTATTAGGTATTTCCTGGCTTTTAAGGGCACCCTCTGTGTAGTTTCCGCTTTCGGTATTCATATTTTTTCCCTTACCATTCTTGACATGTCCAAATTGGGCAGTGATTCTTGTAGAGGAACATAATATACAATCTTATCTGAACAACAGAATCTAGCCAGGCCCTATTGTTTTAGGGAATTGGGAAAACACGTCAGCCTGCACAAATAGATATAGCATTTTAGGATTACAGGATATGACATCATGTGGAAAACAAAACAGGCCCTGCTGAGCATGACTGAGAATTTACAAGGAAGGTGTAGTCTGTTTTCATGCCTTCAACTGGCATTCCTTTGAGCTACTGAGAACTTGCTCAGTGCTGGATGTATGCCATGTATGCCTGACAAAGAGAAGATAATATCAGCATTAGTTCCAGTATAGATATAGACAATCATCAACTCAAAGGATATGCCACGCCTGTTGTAATGCAGGACCTGTTTTGGGTGTCTTGTTCTCAGGAATGTTCCCTCTAATAAACTTATCTGTCTCCTTAGTGATGAAAACTAAAAACAGTGTAAAATCCAGAATCTGTAGAGACAAGTCCCAAAGGTGACGCCATCTTATTAGTAAGCAAACACTGATACAGTTTCATGTTTCTGAGGGTTTCGGGTGATGGAAGGGTTAAAAGGGCAGCTGAATGCGAATGACCCCAGCAATCTCCAGGCATCCTGAGTACTTGCAGCTGAGAGGAGAAACTATTTCAAGTTGGAAAAGAGTGGTAGGGATATGTGAACATCTTTTGCCTTACTCAGCCTGAGGGGAGAGTTTAGAGAAAAACTCAGCAGCATTTCAAGATCCAGGAAGAAATCCCAATGTGAAAAACTGAAAAGACAAAACAGACCTCTTGGGTGCAAAATCCATGCACAGACACAGAACTCAATATAGGACACATTAGCCTGCCATCAAACCATGACACTGCCCTCTGCAGTCACGCGTCTACACACAATCCGCCCTAACGTGGACCAGTCATTGAAAACTGTGTACAGGCCCCCAGTGGTAACAAGGGAAGTCGGTGATTTGAGCCTACAACTCTGTACATCCTCTCCAGAATAAACACTGCAGCCTCTAACTGGCCTATCAGAGACTATCTGTGTGTGTGTGTGTGTGTGTGTGTGTGTGTGTGTGTGTGTGTGTGTGTGTGTGTGTGTGTGTGTGTGTGTGTGTGTGTGTGTGTGTGTGTGTGTGTGTGTGGTCAAACATGAAAGCCCCCCCCCCCCCCCCCATAATGTTGCTGTGTGTGAGGAAGAGAGAAGGAGGAAAATAGGGAAAAGAGGGGGAAAAGTGGTTAAAGATAAAGAAAGAGAAATCGGTACAGACAGCCAGGCGACTGTACATTTGTCCTCGGGGGAATGACGTGTGCGTTGAGTTTTCGGCAAACCCTGCCTTCATCAGCTCTTGTCAACTGTCGTCACAGATGCTTCTGAGCTGGTGCAGTTAGATTGGCTTGCCCTCGGGCCCCTGGCACAAAAATTCTCCCATGCTTACAGCCTCACTTGCATGCGAAACAAACCTCCGTATCAAGGCCTGTTCATGAGAACAAGACAGTCATGGTTGCTACTTGTCCTTATCACAACCTCAATCACGATTTCAGATAATGAGTCAAGCATTCGAGGCCTAAGCAGCTTCATCAAGCATGGAGCAGCTGCTGCGGTCATGAGTGTAAAAAGCAGCCAGGGGCACGGAGAGAGCCAATCAGTCTCGACTAAAACATTGCACGGCATTGTACCCGAAGGTAAGCTATTCACTCGAATATGAATAAATAAACCACACAAAACTGAGGATTTAAGGGTTTATGGTTGTTGCTGCATAATGAGGTGCTGTTCGCAATGTGCACTTGGGTCATTCAAACTGTGGACAATGTACCCCAAAACATTCAGAAGGTGTCTGAGATGCATAGGTGCTTTGAAAGACTGCCGAGGCTTCTCCAAAGTCTGTGTTCAAGTTTCAAAACACAGTTGGGTACAGCTGATTTGCAAGTGCCAAACAACTTTCACGAGGTTTGCGGTATGTACCCGAGGCAACGGGCCAGACAGCCACCAAAGTCTTCACTTTGGCCGAGGGCACATTTTTGTTTATATTCAGCAACAACGGGTGTTTCCCAGATTAAAACAAATGTGAGCACAAATGGTTACTTAAGACCCATTTGACATGAATATGTATATGTAGGTATGAACAATAAGTCTGAACTAACGCCTATACACAATGTGGACGTATCCAGGTTTGACTAGTGCCTGGTGAACAGGTGAACATGAGAAACACATATTTAAACTGATCTGACCAGCAGTCATGTGTGCTCTAGTGGAGTAAAAGGCCTGCTGGGAAACCAGAATGACTCCTGCGCCATTGTCTTTACGAGCTCTGTTTCCTTAGTTTCCTGTTTACACATCCCCTCCCTGCTAGCTCACATTCTTTTTGGGGGGTGTCATGCTGAAACAGGTCAATGTTAGTGTCCAAGGAAAGAAAAAGAAAAGAATGGGTTGTATTTAATGGGTTGCCATGATGGCTATAATAATATTTTCAAGTTATTACTATGTATGCTGCAACATGTATGTAAGGTGTTTTGCAATGTGCATGACAGAATCCACAGGAGGATTTGTGTGTGTCAGATGTTGTGTCTAACTCACCCTGAGGGTATGTATGACCACATCCTGGGCCTCCAGCTCTCCCTCCAGGACACTGAGGAGAGTCAGCAGCTCTCCTCTGCTCAGAGCCTCCACATTCATCTTCTCATCCTGAGGAGCCAGAGGGTGTGTTCAAGTATTAAAAGAAACAAATAAACACAAAATGCAATCAGAAGGATAACTAATGAATGAATACAAATGGTCCAGGTTTTCTTTTTTCATGTAGCATATTATCACTTAGTAGTAGATTATCTGAGGGCATTTAAGAGACTTGGGGTCCCGTCTGTGGCCTCTCACTTGCATGTGCTCAGGGTCATAAACAGGAAGTAATTAGCATATCTGCATGTTAAGTTTCTGAGGGACTGAGGACAGTTGTTATCTCTATTCTGTTCCCGCTGCGAAGATTCAGTGGGCTCCAAATACCAACAGGGTGAGACGAATGTGATTGATTGAAATGTCGTATTTGGCACACACTTTTAAGGCATTAGCCATCCCGCTCTCCATCCACTGTATCCTGTGATTCATCAGCTAGGTCCAGTCATAGTCATAGGGTCCAGACATAACACACTTCACACAGCAGACACCATCCTTAAAATTAAGAGAAAGACAAAACACAGTTGACTTCATCTTGAGTAAAGTCGCTTTCAGGTTAGTTACAGTGCCTCATAATGGTGCGGCTGCTCCTCAGCGTGTTAATTATGTGTTTGACGAGGATACGTGCAAGCTGGGAGGTCAGATAACAGCAGCAGCTGTAATGACCAGCCTGTCTCTTACCCCTTGTGTTGTTCTCTGTCTGTCACACACCATAAATAAATAATCTCTCGCAAGATGCTTCAAAGGTTTACAGCATAACCTGCGCAAGATTAAAATCCACATTAAAGTGTCTTGGTAAGGTGTTGGGCTGCCAGAACAACCCCAGGGGAGGATTGTTCCTCTGGTGATGTTGGTCGCAAATATAGGTGTTCAATTGAGATTAGATGTGAATCTGATTCTTATCGTTTTCCTGCTTGCCAAACCATTCAGTGACATCTCATGTTCTATGGAATCTGCATTTGTTGTGTTTTTCCTCGCATTGGTCACCCGTTTGTATTAACAGTAAAAAGCAACTGTCCTCATCTTCACTTTAAACAAACCTCTCCTCTTCTTTGACAGCAAATGTTGAATCTCAAGTGAAGGCTACTGTTTACTTTCTTGCAGCAGCGCCCAAATTCTTTGGTGCATTTTATGGCTCACCACACATTCACAGCAAAGCAACAAAGTGTGTGTGCGGCACTGGCTACTCACTTATAGCCACACACACACACACACACACACACACACACACGCACACACACACACACGCTCTGTAAGTTAGCTTGGATATTAGTGTGTGTGTGTGTGTGTGTGTGTGTGTGTGTGTGTGTGTGTGTGTGTGTGTGTGTGTGTGTGTGTGTGTGTGTGTGTGTGTGTGTGTGTGAGCTGTTGGCTGTAAATTAGGCAAATCTCTCACTCTATGTGTCACCCGATATCTGTAAATTATCTTCCATGGAAAATCCTTCAAACATTCCAGGGATGCCCACACCACAGGAAGCATCACTCCCTGAATCTCACTTTGTATCCCGCATGGTTGGAGTTTGACTTTAAGATGGACACCCAGCCAATGCAACAGTCTTGTCATGAGATGCTACATTCATGCAGAGCAAGTAAATATAAAGCCAACAGCTTTATAGACAACTATAGTCCATGCCTGTGTGCATTCACTAGTTCACAGACTTTTTTTCTTTGCAGTCCTCTCTCTCAGAAGGCAAACAAAGGCTGGGTTCAACTTTACTCCTCCTCGCTCAGTAACCAGGAAGGTCTGTGCTGTGACTGCTCAGTGTGTTCAAAGCAATACCTGAACCCAGCCGTTGCTCGGGAACAGCAGAGGATCCACCTGCCTTTGTCTGACACAAGGGACTGTCATTATGTTCCGTGTTGGCAACATTCACTTCCATTGCTAAGTGTCACACACATCACAAACACACCAAACAGCAATCATATATAGCTTCCCTGTAGTGATAATGGTAAAATCAATAATGGATTAATATCACTGAAGTGCACACCCATTAGTCTGAACAGTAACTCAACATAAGCCCCCTGTGAGTGCTACTTTATATAATGTCTTTCTAAATATTATTTTAGCATTATTAGTAAGAACAAATTCCGACCTAGTCTGCGCCTGTAAAGTTTCACTTTGGCTAAACTGAAATGGCAAAGCCCCATTCAGAGCGAGCAAATATCGAGTCAGAAACCTGTCTATGGACTTTTTGCATTTTCTTCCTAAAAAGCCTCACCAAATTGGAGGCTTAATTTCTGCAAGCCATGGAATAAATATTCCCGCAACATTCTGTGTAAACATACCTTCATGCGCCCTGTTCTGCCCGCATTAATTGTTCTCCAAATCCAAAAAGGAAGCTCCTCAACAGCATGAATCAAAGCAGTCCACTGTCATAAGCGAGTGCGAATAACAGACGTTCAGTGACGACGCCGCCAGCCAATCAAAGGGGCGTAGTGTTACAATCAGGCCAATGGCTAGCAGGCTTTCCGCTAGGGGGCGGGGATTAGGGCGTTCCCGGGTCTGAGGGATAAACCTCTTTGTTTCGGACGTCCAGTGTTGATTTCCACCCATTCTTGTCAGGCAGCGGGAATTGTTTCATGGGATAATAACAGATTGGGCAAAATAATGGCCCACTATAGTTGCATGTTTACTTTGCGTTACAATAGTAGTATCTACATTGTAAGTGTGTAAATGCACTTCAACTGTGGATTACGTGTAGCTTAATGGAGAACACACATGCATTTTAAATTCGATTTAAAGGATTGCAAATTATGCTCCTGCAAAAACAATCCGTAAATTTACCACGATAACTCATAGGGCAGGTTCTTTCTCAAAGGATCCCCGAGAATGAACGCCTCGTGGGAAGAGGGCTTCAATCTCACTGTGCTGCATCGCCCCCTAACGGCCAGATGACAGTATCGCAACATAATGTGCCATATTTCTATGCCAGCATGCGTCTGCATGCGTTTTACAATATTTCAGATCACAGTTTAGTATAGCTCAGTGTGTTTTAATTCAAATGGATTTGCAGCTCGATGATCAGACACATTTGTTTCATTTAGTGGACAATACTGTTCAGTGGAGTTGATGTGGTGTCAATTAGTGTGACGGTAATGCTACGCACAAATAGCAGAGCAAGAAGGGCTTCTTTTGTCACACAATATGGGTGTGTGAGGTCATGGTGCCATTCAGCACTTGAAGAAATGTTCTAACATTTAAGAGTTGTTCAGTGAAATAGAGGGTTGGCATTTAATAGTCTAATCATGTTTTTTTTTTTACACCCCCTTCTTTTGTTTCTCTGACTTTTTTTAGACTGTATTATTGAAAAGCAGGAACAGAAACCTGATGGTTGACATTTTTTCTGTTAGAAGATCTGCTCCTATTGTTGCTGAAAGAAAATGATTCTCACAATAGTATTTTCCCACCATACAAGCCTGCATGTCTTCGTCGCTTCGGTACACACCAGACTGCTGGTAACTCCTTTTCTGCACTTTAGGATGTGATGTTGACATATTTTTCAGTCAAAGTATAGCCTCATTGTATTTTACCATGTAGGCTACAGCTGATGTAACAACATGACAGCACAAATAGCAACACTCCTAAACCTACTGTTGGCAGAATAAGTATTAAGATACTTCAAGTCAAATAGAAAGAACAACAATGTAAAGATACAGTACAAGAAAAAGTCCTGCATTCAAAATGTTACGAGAGTAAAAGTGTTATTCTGTCAAACAATAGTACTGCAGAGAGAGAAAGAAAAGCCCCAGTGAGTAGTTATTCTTATATTATTCATTATTACAAATGTGTTGTTATTTTCACAAGTGACTGGTTAATGGGCAACTTAGTATTATTGAAATGCTGTTGCTGGTTAAGGTGGATCTAAAGTCAAGTACTTTATACTGTTGGGTCATTCACACAAATATTGCATCATACATTATAAATGGATCATACCGTTTGCATGAACTATAGTGGTCAAGTTATCGTAGTGGAGTAAAAAGTTGCTATAATATTTACCTCTAGATGTATTGTAGAAGTAAAGTAGCATACAATGTAAATACTTGGTACAAGTACCTTGACATAAGTAAAAGTAGTTTAGTTACTTTCACAACATTTTAAACTAAGGACAACATGTTTGCCTAAAATCACAGATTACTAAAATTAGATACATTTGAAGAATTACCCATTTCAAGAATATGACAAAAGCAGAGAGACCACACATTGATCAAATTAAGTGTGAGCACTTTTATTAGAGAAGTAAAAAACAAAGTCACAAATGAGATTGCAAGAATGTCAGTAATGTCAAGAGTAAAATGTGATGTATGAGGCCTGTTAAAATAGTTTCCTGAGCCCAGCCCCCTCAGTCGCACTTTGTGATGAGCTCTCAGCTGCACCCTCTCACATTTGTGAGATAAAGAGTGAAGAGGACGAAACAAATCGCTCATAACATGGAAACAAGCAAAGCTGGATAACTATAACTGAGCATATTAAAACTCTCTACTCTAATAGTATTTGTTTTTTTAATTTGTGAACCATATGTTTCAAGTTATGTCAAAGTTGATCCTGTTATAAAGTACTTATACAAGGAAGAGTAAAGCAAGAGCAGTAATGGGAATTGATCATAACTCACACTTGCATAGTAAATATTGTTCTTGAATTCCTTATTGAAAGCATCCCAAGATGGTCTGTCACTTTGAGTTAGCTTGAGGGAGGATCTGCAGCGGTTGCTCTGGGCTCCAGCTTCAGCTTGATGGGATTCTTGGGTGTGGTAAATCCATCATTTCCCAGCTCCAATGGAATCTAGGAAAACAAGACATGTGTCACAAATGAAGCCCTTCCGAAGCTCAAATCCAATCTCACCCAATACCCGTCACAATTTAGAGACTACAGAAACTTAAAGTTGTCTCACATCCGTCTCCTTGCATGTGACAAAGCTGAAGTTCTGGAGGATTTCCACAATGGCCAACTTCATCATTAAGAGAGCAAATCGCATGCCGATGCAGTTCCTCGGCCCTGCGCCAAACGGCAGGTAGGAATAAGGATCCATGCTGTCTTTGTTCTCTTTGCTGAACCTGGAAAATTAACACATTTTAAATTGATTAGCAAAATAACTAAGATTGGGTCAAATCTGACTGCAGCCATTTATCCAATACCTTTCAGGTTTGAAGACATCAGGCTCAGGCCACAAAGTAGGGTCACGGTGGAGAGTGTAAATTGGTACCATGACGACAGTTCCTTTAGGGATGGTCACACCGTTAATGTCCACAGAAGACTTTGCCACTCTCTCTAATCGATTAACAATGGGGTACAGCCTCATTGACTCATTCAACGCCATGTCCAGGAAATCCATTTTCATCAAGGCTTCATAGGTCGGCTGAGCCTGGAGTGTAAAGTAGTTGTTAGAACATAATTAGTTGCTGATAAAAAAAATAAGAATTACAGTAAAAAAAAAAAAAAAGTAACCTTTTCTGGGAAGGTTTCATCAATCTCCTCTTGCAGGGTCTTTTGGATGTGAGGGTGAGTTGCCAGGTCGTAGGCTAAGAATCCCATTGTGCTGCTACTTGTTTCATAGCCAGCAAAGATGAATATCATAGCCTGAGACAGGATCTCATGGTCAGTCAGTCCTGGAACACAAATGCATTGTGACTTTGTGGTCTGGAAAGGCTCAAAAAGTCAACATGATCCTTTTTATTGTCTGACTGGATAATTATAGAACTCAATGGGTTGTCACTGGTCTTTAACTCTGAACTGGAAAAAGACGCTGACTGTACGGGATACAGAGCTCTGGATGAATATAAATCCTTTTAAAAACAGCTTCAAATTGTTGTTCATAAGGTTCTTCAAATCATGGTCATAATCTCTTTATAGTTTTACTATATTTTTAACCCGATTCTTTGTTTGACTTCAACAGTCAGTTAACTGCTGTTGACTAGCAAATATGCTCTCTTACTTTCCTGCACCATCCTCCATATGGTTTCTTTCTCTACCTTTGTGGGAGCTCGTATACTCTTTGCTGGTCTTCGACATCTGAGAGTCCACCATCAACTGCATGAAGTCCACTCGGTTCTAGAGGACAAAAACAAATGGAATTCCTTATTTGATTTTCAAGTTTATGTTCAAGGGAGAGATTATGAACACAAAATATTAAAACTTAGCCAACAACCAACATCAAATCCATTGTAGGTAATACACCGTCTACATATTACCACATGTTTATTCTTATTCCGGTCCAATTTGATCGTCTCAAGAAAGCTGTAGAAGAATTTCGCCACATCAGCAGGGAATAATGCCACATCCATCTTCTCAAGAATTGGTCTCAAAAATGGAAACAAAACTGAAATGAATAAGAAAGTTAAAAAACAGCTAATTCAGAGCTCAAAGGGACAAGATAAGCATTCTGGTTAAACAGCGTATTGTTTGACATACCCACAAGCACAAGTATGGGATTCAGGAAGTTGAACTTGACCATTTTTTTAATGTTTGCTACAAAAGGATCCGATGGATGGTTGATAGAATCAATGTCCACACTGAAGGCAGTGCTGGTCACAACATCCATACTGTAGGGTCCAAATACTCTGCAAACAATGGGGCAGAAGTGTAATGTGGGAGTTAAACCATCCAAAATGATGTGTTAAGAAATGTTGTTTCCGATGTATTGAAAAGCACAAATAACAAAATCATGTCCAGCGCAGAAAAGTACAGAAGAAGAGTCCGTGTTCAAACCTCATCACAAACACAATACTCACTCTTTAACCTCTATGACTTCGTCCGCCTCTACTTTCTTGTGAAGGCTCTTTATCAGATTACTTGAGTGCTGCAACATTATGGAGTACATCTGCCCAAAAGTAAATAACAAAAACATTAACATACCGGAGTAATGGACCAGCTGGTTTTATTGCACACGTGAATAGTGCAAAAGATAATCAATATTTCTCATAATTTTTTTTTTTAAAGCTGCAGTGGGATTTTTAACCTCTTTCAGGCGTCCACTGGTGAATGACGGAGAGAGAACACTGCGAATCCTCTTCCATTCCTCATCTTCCACTATTGATACGGCGTCGCTTAAGGGTCCATTTAGACCAATATCCTAACACACACACACACACACACACACACACAGTATTGAGGTAATAACTTTGACATTTCCCCGACAATGTATCTTTTCCTTACCCGTCTGTTGGTGAAGATAGAATAACACTCCTTCACCAAGATCGTTTTGATCATAGCGGTGTCCATGATTGCCAGTAAAGGCTGTCTGCCATCGTACAACCTTGTGATGCAATATCAGATACTGTGTTAGTTAGAGCATTGCATGAAACGTTTATGGTCTGGAATATTCTTGCACGCACACTTACCCCCACACCTTTCCATATTTCTGATAGCATTCTGTGTCAAAATTGTGGATGCCCTAAAAAATGAAATGAGAGCAGACAGACAAAGGTTTTAAAGTTTCAGCAACCACTGCTCTAATTTTACAAATGTGTCTCACCTTTCTGAGCTCCAAAAATGTCCCAATAAAGGGCATGGGTTTGGGTCCAGGGATGCCCATTTTCTTGAAAAATCCATATGGTGCATATCCATATCTGAGGATTAAAAACAAGATTAGAAACCAAATCCATCTGTTTTGAGTCGATTACATGCATCTGCCCTTCTTTTATGAATTATTCCAGACTTCTTGCTTTGTCTTTTAATAGATCTCATTTTATACTGTGATTGTTTTCATCAAAAGTGCAAGAAAATATGCATGTTTAAATAAACACATTTAAAAGTAAGCAGTTTAATTCTTTACAATGAAAGCAGCTGTTATAAAACCCTCTTCAGAGGATGTCGTACGTATACAGATTGTAAAGCCATGAGGCAAATTTGTGATTTTGGGCGATACAAAATAAATTAAATTAAACCACAAACCAGCCCGGCAACATAATCAACTGTTTGTACTTAACAATGTAATTAACTTTGTTAATGATAACTTGGTTCTGTTTAGGTGTCCCAACAGTCAAGGACTTCTGAAACTGGCTCACCTAAATGAAACACAGCCATCGTTAATGTTATTAAATACACCTGTGTTGTTCTGCCATGACACCCAAGTGTCTGCCTAAAAAGGAGTCTATTGAAATATAATGCTATTCCCTATTATGTTATTCTGTGCATAGTCACACAGGTGATTTTATTTATTTTGACTGATATTTTGACTGACTATAATATATATATATATATATATATATATATATATATATATATATATATATATATATATAGATAGATAGATAGATAGATAGATAGATAGATAGATAGATAGATAGTGTGTGTGTGTGTATTTATTTATTCTGTATACAGCCAGGGACTCTCAACCTGTTTCTTCTCCGCCCAAGGACCACCTTCTTAAATAAATGACAAAAAAGGGAGAAAAAATAAACTGGGCTGTAAATATGTGTTGCCACATATCAGCTGTAATTACTGTCACCCATCGCCAACTGACATTATTAATACAGATTTAATATATTCAGTGACATGTTTTATCTAATATTCTATGAATTATTATTATCAATTAGATAAAAAATGACTGGCTTTGTCAAATTAAATCCGAGCATGTATCAGTGCTTCCAGTGGTCGAGAACAGGCTACAATCAGGTGGTTTCACTTGCTGCCTGATTGTTTTGCTCCACAACAGTAGTTCGCTCTCGTTAGCAAGTGCGAATTCAGACTTCACCTCAAACCAAATCCATGTTTAAAAACACTCACAAAGCCCACGACTGGACTATAACAAAAGATAATATGTCCGCTTGTTATGTGGAGTTGTCTCGTTTTGCTTACAAACTCTACAGAGATAAACAACTCCGCAGAGGCTACTCACGCTGTGATTAGAGTGATGAAAAAGACTATTAAAGTCCAGGTCTCGATGGAGAAGTCCGGGAAAAAGCCCATCTCTGTTCCGGGTCGGACTCCTGAAGATCAGCTGGTCACTGTTAACACGGAAAGCTCCCAACGCGGCGGTCCGTGCTGCTTAAACCAGGGCGATGCTTACTAATGGGACTACTAATGGTACGAAAACATGCAGGTTACGTAACATCATATCTCATCAAGATGTTGCGTAACTTCCAGGAACGATTCTGAACCATGCGCCTACTTCATGAACTGCAGCAACTCTCTCCAAGTTTAAATTGTGGTTAACTGTGGTTTCCAGAAAGGAGTTTTAATTGTCCTGGAAGAATATTATTGTGGTGGTTTGCTAGCTTTCTTTTCATCCGAGTTGACATATCAATAATATTTTCAATTATTATTTTCGGAGATAATTGTGTGTTGGTATTTAAGTTAACGGAATGGGAACAATGACATTTTACATTCTCCTAAAATCATGCAGAAACCCATGTGTGCACCTCCAACTTTGACTGAAACATATGTATTTTATTCTGGACAGGTCAATTGGCTTTTATATTGATACAGTATATGCTTATAGTATTTCATTTGATCCGAACAAAGGCGGCAATCCACTGTAAGAAGAGCAGTGGAAATAAATGATGAAAGACAAGTTATCAATATCCTCCAGATATCCTGGCCTGAATGACATGACATATGTATTCTATTCACTTCAATGTTATCTATATTGCCCAATGTCATAAATCACAAACTTGCCTCAGCAGGCTTTACAATCTGTACAATGTATGACCGACCTCCTGTGTCCTTGGACCCTCTCACTGGAGAAGGCATTTCATTTAATTAATTTAAGTGCTAGTGGGACAGACACTGCGTCTGTGAGATCTTGATCTAGCTTGATGTGACACAGCGTATTTCAGCATGCACTACCAGGACCTTGAAACTGAAGTGGCTAAATGGAAAGCAATTATTTATGACTGTGCTTTTCAGACTGTCCCAAAACGTCTTTCATGAAAGAGGCGTTTGACCCACTAACAAAACAAACAGAACTGTATTCAAACCCATCATGGATCACAGAGGCAACCCATTCATTAATTGATACATAATTAATGATAATTTGTATCAATTAACCCATCCTGTCCTTGGTAAAAGCAGCCCTGACTGAGCAATTAAGGCTTCTGCTGAGAGAATTCCAAAGTTCTACAATTTGTCAAATGAATAGAGCATACATCAATATTAATGTTTTTTCCTGACTAACTTTTTACCCAATCTGCCGAGGCATATAAGCATTTTGTCCCTCCTGTACCAACATGTACGGCAGTTTGAAAAACAGGTGTTACACAGTCCTACTAAATAGACCAAAAGTTAAGAAGATAACTGAACTTGAGTCATACATCATGCTGTAATTGCTACTGTCAGCGCATGACTTCACATGCAAATGCTGTGGGTATGTAATTATTAACAACTCTATTTAAATCATCAAGCAATAACTGCTACAGTTGCACTCAATTATTCAACTCCCATTGCAAATTTGGTTTATTGGCAACATTTAATACAAACTTTCAGCTGTTCAATAAACAACTCAAATAAGGACAATTTAAAAAGCTCAACACACTTAATCACTAATAACAATTGGTTTATCCAAAGTCAACACAAAATGCCACTTGTAATGATTACTGCAGTCTCAAAATGATTCAACCCCTTCATGACTAACACCTTTAGTACTCAGAACACCCTTTTGCTGTTATGACAACGTGATGCAAAGCCAGACACCCGGTTCTGACCGCGCTCCTGAGGGATCTCAGCCCATTCCTCGTGGGCAATGGCCGCCGGCTCTCTAATATTCTGGGGTTTGCGTGCTGCAAACTCGAGAATCTTCCAGGATTTTTTCTAAAACCAAGCCTTGGTGGACTTTGAGGTTTGCTTGGGATCATTATCTTGTTGGAAGGTCCAATGATGCCCAAGCTTCAGTTTCCTCATCGATGACGTGGCATTTTCTCCTATTGGATTTCCTGATACTTAATGGAGTCTCCTCCAAACGCTGCAGGTTTCCAGTGCCAGAAGAAGCAATGTGCCTTATTGTGGAAACTAGAACCTCCGTGCCTGCTGCCATCAAGTCTTGTTGCAGGTCTTTAGCAGTCACTTTTTTACCTGCCTCAGAAATCTGGTGGCAGCCGTCTATGGCTTCCTCTTTCTGCCCCGTCCAGGGAATGGAGCCGGTGTTCCTCTAAACTTGAACTTGTGAACTATACTTCCGACGGTATCGTTAGAAACATTCATTGTTTGGACAATTCTCTTGTCTGACCCATATTTCTATAGGTCCAGAAGACGCCTGCTTTGCAAACATACGCTCTTACGAAGGATTCTATACAGGGGCATGAATAATTTTGAGATTGTAGTAGTTTTTCAAAGTGGCATTTTGTGTTGAATTTGGAGAAACCACTTGTAACATTAGTTTTGTTGAGCTATTTCAATTGTCCTTGTTTGAGATTTTTTATTAAAAAACAGCTGAAAGTTTATAAATTTTGCCAATAAACCTAATTTGCAATTGAATAATTTTGAGTGCAACCGTATAAGACGGGAGAACCACTGAGAAAGTTACTTCCCACTGACTGTTTGAAAGACTAATTAGACTAATGTGAGTGACAAACACATATTTTTATACTGGAAATGTGACGAACGTATACAGTTTGGACAATATAAAAATCTTGAGTAAAATGTAAATGTTAAGTTCGGGCAATATGGCTGGAGGTATCATGATATACATGTCATCACATGATATTGAAACGGGTTTTATAAATGGATAAACTCTGTACCATCTCTTTTCACGACATTATATAACGCTAAACAAAAAACTGGATGAATAAAAGGTAATTTTGTTTCCTTCAAAACCCAGTTAACTAAAGACACACGCACAACATTCTTTAAATTATCCCATACCAACACAACAAAAACATTTACAATGACACACCTGTTGTCAAACTACATGAAGTTTGGAGATGATTGGAGTGATTAACCTTCAGGGATAAACATTTCTGCAAAAACACATTAAATACTAATAAAAGTTGTTTTAAAAAGGACCAGCCAGTGACAGGATGAGAGGCAGTAGTCATGTTCATTTACTGTCATTGCATACACTTTGATAGACAAATTATATCATACAACTTAGGATAAACTGAGAAATAAAAACATCAACATTATCTTTCTTTCATCAGAGTCATCGTACAAGCAAAAATAAAAATCAGCTGCACCTTTTTTCCTGAACATTAGATACAATTATTAGCTTTATACCCCCAGCCACACCATTACTTATGTTGGCACATTTAAACACAAACGGCAACAAATTAAAATTGATGAAAAGCTGATGAGATCGGTATGAGGTCCTGCTTCTGGTTCATTGCGCTCATATTATTCTCACAAATCCCAGCGGTCTTCTACAGCGTAAACTATGACGAGAAACCCTCAAGCCCCAAAGGTTTCTTTAACCTGGACATCAGTGTCTTAGCACAGGAAGAATTATGTTAACGATGTAGACTTTTGTTTGTAAAATCAAATTTGTTCTCACTCAATTTCGATTGGTAAGAGGACAGATACTTATTTTAATATTGGGTGAACTGTCAATTTAAATATGAGAAGATTGAATTAAAAACTGTTTTGTATTGGAGTTATTGTGAAACCATTCTTCCCATTTTAAACATCAGAGCTTCAGCTGGTTTGGGTCTTTTGAGAGGAATCGATCGTCTGACCTGAGCTACGTGACGCTGAGCACACTTTCCCAGTTTCAACCAGACTTAAAGAGCAACTTTCAATTTAAACACAAAGAGAAAGAATATACAAACAGACAAAGAATTCCTACGTCAAAAAGCCGAAGGATTAAAAGAAAAAAAAAGACACAAAACAACATGTATTTTAGAAAATTATATTAGAAATTAAAAGTAGTAGAAATATTGAGCGTAATCATCAGTGTACATAAGTACTATGGCAGCGAGTGAGGGGAGAAGACAGCTTGTCGAATTATACAGGAAGTTACAGGGAGCACTTCACATTAGCCTCATTCCAGTGTGGAGACACTTTAACCACAAGAAAACTAACTAATGACACAACTCGGAGTGCATCAGTACAATTACTGAACTTACACTTTTACTGAGCTGTTAAGTAGCAGATATTGCTGTGTATTATTGGCTGTAACACTAGGATAAAAGCAAAGGAAGTGTTACCCTGTTCTTCCTCTTCAACAGAGTTGGACTGCAGGACGGTCTTTCACAGAAAACAACCTCTGGCTTCTCGCTGTCACACACACCAATGCCTAGCTCTGTTGGAAACGCATTTAAATCAACAAACTGATGTACTTATTACAATTTGTTAGCTGCTGCTAAAATTATTACTGCTTCTACGGAAGTGGGAAACACCTACCAGTAACCAGACAGATGTTGTGTCTCCTCTCCCTGCTGCAGATTTTTCTTACATTATTAAAGGACAGTGGGGTCATTGTGAATACAGGCTCTGCTGCACACCGGCCAAACTCATCAGGAGCTAAAGGTTGTTTGTTGGTCAAGACCAAGTTCATGGGATGATTTCTCCTCCTCCTCCTCTTCATCCTCCTCTTCTCCCATGGTTTTGTTTGTGGCCGCTGGTTGTGTGGCTGCAGTCAAAGCCTCCCTGCGAGGACCCTGGAGGCCGTCACACGCCCATGCAGCATCTGTTCTGGAAAAGCTGCTCGACCACGGAGGAGTCGGCCAGCGTGGAGATGTCGCCCAGGTCTCGTTCGTCACAGGCGATTTTGCGGAGCACTCGGCGCATGATCTTACCTGCGAGTAGCGGAGAGGTAATGATGGTGAGACATTTTTTTATTTTTTATAAAATGAAACCTTTACACTTTTAAGTAGCTTTTAGAGATGTGTACATGGTTTTCTTTGAAAAAATAGTAATAGGAACTGTTGGAATGACCACTACAGACTGGGATCAGGATCCATAAAGAGTATAAAATATGACAAAATAACTTGGATTTGGTGTTGAGTTACTGACATTTTGACGACTCTCACAAGCCTAATAGTGTCTGAAACTGACCTACATGTTCAGATTTCACGTTATTTCTAACAAATCTATATAATTGACGCATCTCCATTAAGGAGTTGATGAGGCCCAAAGCAAACAACAGGAGAGGTAGATGTCCAGGGTGAAAGTTATTTTGATTTTTTAAATCTTACATGCTGGATTATCAATATTGACATAGTAAAAATGACCAGGTATCGGCCATGACCACATAATCTATGTCATTACAATAAACAATGTTTCAGTGTTGGGAGGTTTATTTAAAAAATGTACTTATCTAAGTATCACAACAATAAAGTATGCCATTTACTTTCCATTACTTTTGGACTACCTAAATACCAAATATGCAAATAAACAGAAGAAAAATTGTGACATTTCCCCATTATTTTGTACGTAAAGCAGAAACAGTGCAAAGTATGCTCTCCAGCTGTGAAAGTGTTGTTGTCATCCAAAGACTTGAATCATTTAAAACCCAACGCTAGCCGGATGTCCACCAAGTGAAAGCATTTATTTTCAGACTTAAATTACGGAGTGTTGTAAAGTGTGAGAATGTGCATGGTAGTATATTGTTATTTATTTTCAAAAGTATTTCAAAATTGTAATCCTGCTAGTACTTACCCATTTGTAGTAAATGTAACCTCATAACATGAGTTTTCTGGAACTGAATAGAGCCCCCTTATTTTGTATCCTAATTACCTAACTACCTGTTACTCCCCGAGCCTACAATCCTCATGGCCTGCTGTTACCGAACGTAAAGATTTTACATTCAGGAAAAGAGACCACAGGCTTAAAACACATAACACACAATAAAGATGCAAACACTTTGAACACTAGTCACAAGTGAAAGAAACGTTTTTATAATTAAAAAGACTGATCCTTTAAACAATAATGAAACTATGGTTTTGTTGCGGCTCTAAATATGTGTCACAAATACAGCTAAAACAAAAACCTGTTTCATTCTGAACAGGTTTGGGATCATTTAAATGTTCTGTAACTTTACCAGATCTGGTCTTGGGGAGTCCTGGAGCATTCTGGATGTAGTCTGGTGTTGCGATGGCACCGATCTTCTCCCGCACTGCGAACCACAAAGATAAAGAATAAATTCACATCAGAATCTGACTTTCATAAAGTGTTACTGAAAACCAGGTTTCACTATAGATGCTATATATATTATATTATATTATATCATAATCTTTGGCAGTCATTTTTTTCATTTCTTTCTTCATTCATATCTGTGCAGTGGGATCAGATCCAGTGTTGATTGTGTAGATTTCCTCCTTTTTCTTTATACCAAAAGGGTATTGGGAGTTTCAATGGAGACGTCTGGTGTCCCATGAAGCTCTTTTTGCTCGACAAGAATCCTTCACTATAGAAAATACTTTGATGGACCCTTCCCCAACCAAGCCGTGTTTACCAACCTTGTTTCTTGAGCTCTGCCTCCAGCGTTCGGTTGTACGTCACTCCATCATTGAGAGTTACGAAGCAGTAGAGGCTCTCTCCTTTGACAGGATGAGGTCTGCCCACGACGGCAGCCTCTGCAACGGCCTCGTGCTCCACCAGAGCCGACTCCACCTCCGCTGTACTCAATAAGTGACCTGTCGGGAAAGGAGACAAAAGGGAGTTTGGTCAACGGATCTCAGAATATAAATCTTTCCAATTCATCACGGACAGATTTAATTTAAATCAGGAACCCAAGAGAAGAGAATATATCTTGTTGGTTCCTCTTGAAGCTGTTGCATCGTCTGGGCTATTCATTTGTTTTCGTGCTCCCTGAGAAGCTATGCGATCCACTCTTGGTTGACACGTTTCCGTCTTTAAATGTAACTTTTTTTGTACACTGGATATTACGTGTGATTTTAAAATAGGAAGACCTCATTTAGATCATTTAAGTGAGATCAGCTCAGGGGTGAGTCTTACCAGAGACATTCAGCATGTCGTCTATCCTCCCCGTTATCCAGTAGTAGCCATCCTCGTCTCTACGGCAACCTGTACATTAAAAAAGTTACAATTTTAAACAGTTGTTGTAAACTCGGATCGTCGCAACACAATTTAGCAGCAGCACACATGGTTTGTTACAGTAGTTAGAAAATAAAATAAAAAAACATAGAAACTGGTAATGGAGTAGACTATACCATTTGGTAGTATGAGAGCATATAGATTTAATATAAATTAAAATGTGGCAGCAGTATAAGAAACAGTGCAAACATGTAGGAAACAGACAGATACATTTTTTTTCCTTCTGAAATCCAATTTATCTCAGTTTAGGATAAGATTTAGGATGTTTGATACTACAGAGCATGTTTTCTAACTGCATTTAGTAAAAACAACAACGATCTAAGGATAGCAGGTGTTGTATCTGTCTTTATTGGGGGAGTTTTTCCTGATCCGATGTGAGGTCCCGGGACAGGGATGTCATGTGTACAGATTGTAAAGCCCTCCGAGGTAAACTTGTATTTGTGATGTTGGACTATATAAAATGAATTGAATTGTATGCTGCACAGTTTGTAAAGTCCCTGATCTCCAAAAAATGGCTTCACTTAACTTTAGGATTTTACAAGTTAGGAATCTTAAATTTCGATGACATAGACTGTCCATAATTCAAAATAACTTCCAATAATGGCAGCAGCACAGATCTGCATTGGCTCGTGAAGAAGGGAATCAACATGATCACCACAATATAACGATTGAAAGGCTGCTTGAACATTTTTATATATTTTTCTGTCATGAGGATCCCTGGTCTCTTACCGTCTCCGGTGACGTAGTATCCAGGGAACTTCTTGAAGTAGGTGGTTTCAAACCTCTGCTGGTTTCCATACACCGTCCTCATCACTCCGGGCCATGGCTGTTTGAAGACCTGTTTCAAAGCAGAAACGGATCAACACACACGATGAGTCAAAGAGTAAAAGATATTTTCAAAACGTGGTGATAGTTGTCCGAACCAGGTATCCTTCACTCGGTCCCTCCAGCTCCTCTCCCGACTCATTCAAGATGGCCGGCACCACTCCGAAGAACGGGAACGTCTGGAGAGCAGAAAAAGAAAAGATGGCAGATGCTGAACTTCTTAACTGTATATTCTGTTTTGCTTTTGACGTCAACATTAGATGTTCAATAGAGGCTTATGTGAAACTTGTTCTACAGTAATCTAGGATTTACTGCCACTAACTTTTCATGTTTCATGTTAAACAAGTTGCACATTAACCAAAACTAAAGGCTGTATCAAGCAAATGTTGGTCTAACTAAGGATTTTTTTTCTTTAAGTTAAAATAGTAAATGCAAAATTAATGGAGACCTTATCATACTATACACTACTAAACTAGACTTCACCGGTCACATCTGTTTCACACCTGTCTGCTTTTAAGCACTTTGAAAAAGTGCAAAATGAGCAAAGAAATAAAAAGCAACTCTGACCACCTTTAAAAGCAGCTTAAAACTCAGCTATGTTTTGCTACCTTTTTATTTGTAACTTTTTATTGAAAATTTTAAGGTCGTAATTTGTATACATGTTAAGTTTTTTATCATTTTTTGATTCCAATCCTCTTTAAAGTGAAAATGTCTGTAAAGCGCTTCGAAACCTGCCTCATGTATGCATCGTGCTGTATTAATACATTTGCCTTTCCACTATTTCCGTTATTAAATGTGTTTATTTTGTACATCATTCACTCACAGCAGATCCAGGTTTCATGGGTGTTGCTGCAGGTAGAGGAGTCAACACATGTCCACCCTGAAAGGCCAGAAAACATCCAGTGAGAAATGTTTTGTTATCCCACATGTTGAGAGTAAACTGTTGGCTGTGCTGCCTCCTGCTGGAAGCTGCAGGAGTCTGCAATCACTGCTTCTGAGTGAGGTAGTTAAAAATAAAGGTTAAAAGTGTTGTCTCATTTGGGATAATTTTTCAGCAGCAGTTCAGTTTTGTGCATACCATCGTCTAACTTACAGTTTCTGTCTGCCAGAAGGTGTCAACAATAGGACATCTCTTCTCTCCCACCACAGTGTAGTACCAATGCCAGGCCTCAGGGTTGATGGGCTCTCCCACCGTCCCTAAAACCTTCAGAGAATCTCGCTTATACCTGCAGAGAGAACGTGATTAACTACATAAACCGATAAAACAAATGCCTCCCTTGCATAAAAACAACATACGACAGTAATGATTAGCATCACTACTAGCAAGTCAGCTTGTGATGGTCATGACTCACTTCTGCACCGGCTCTCTGCCGTACTTCATCAGCAGTCTGATGGCCGTTGGAGCTGTGTAGAACTTGGTCACATGATATTTGTCCACAATCTCCCACATACGGCTTACATCTGGGTAAGTAGGCAGGCCCTCAAACTGAAACACAAACAGTACCTTAAATACAAAAACCTAAATCAACAAAAACAGTACAACAGAGATTCTGACGTCACATTTCAGACTTGGTCCTCATACTGGAAATGTGTCATTTTTAACATCCTTTTTTTTGCCTGAATAATGATCACATTTATTAATTCTAACGAAGGCGGCAACTGATGATCATTTGGCTTATAAAATGTCAGGAAATGGTGAAAAATGTGGCTGTATTGGTCCACTTTCTTTGGTTGCAGAACAAATCAGACTCCACCTGAAGTTTGTAAAAACAGGAAGTTGACAGTAGTCTGACGGTACTCACCAGGACGCTGGTGGCCCCGTTAGCTAGCGGGCCATAGGTGATGTAGGAGTGTCCGGTGATCCAACCGATGTCTGCCGTGCACCAGTAGACGTCGTCGGGCTGGTGGTCAAACACCAGTTTGAAGGTGGTGGCAGTGTAGAGCATGTAGCCGCTGACTGTGTGGAGCACTCCCTGCAGACAAGAGAAGTAAAGCTTGAAGCAAGATTAATGATTAAAACATGTGTGTTTTAAAGAGGCAATATCAACAAAAATACATTTTCAAGACGCAAATTGGAATTAAAGACAGAAATCTTTGTTGTTGGAAGTAAAAAGTACTTGGGATGCTCCAACATAAAATGTCTGTACTCATAATGATCATTACCTGCATGTTTTAGCCCTTACTGATAGTTCACCTGGAAAGCATCTTAAAACTACTTGGACCATAATAAGATAAAACTAAATAAAACGTATTATAAATGTGACTGCTATCTTTAAAGTGTAATGACTGACATCAACACAGTGTATCTGTTGTGTTTGTTAGTACTATTTGGGGTGACGGGACGAGACATGGGAGTTAGCCTATGTCTTGGGACCGGCTGCTGAGTCAAGTGTGCACGTAGTGGTAGATATCAAACCACTTTGAAAATGTTAAGCCGGCCCAAACCTAGTTCCCTCACCGTCACTTTACCTTTGGTTTACCAGTTGAGCCGCTAGTGTAGAGGATGAAGAGAGGATCTTCAGAATCACACCACTCTGGTTCACACTCGTCTGAAGCTCCGCGTACCAGAGTGTGCCAACACAAATCCACCTCGGGGTTCCACGGGACCTGGTATCAAACGCACGCACGCACGCACGCGCACACACACACACACGAGCACAGACATGAACAGATTGGACAAGTCAACACCAGTTATCAATGAAATCCCTGTCAATCAGTTACTAAACAATAGAAACAACCTACAATCTAAAACACAAAACAAAAGTGAAAGCAAGTTAGTTTGACAAACTAGTTATGAGCAGAGTGCAAACCATGGGAAAGCTGTGAATCTGAGTTACAGTGAATAAAGCAACAAAGAGTTGTTAGAAAAGTTACAAACATGTAAGTTTTCTTTATCTTATTCCTTGTGTGTCCATCAGAGCTGGGTCACCTTCTGATATAAAATAAGACTAAGACAACACAAACATGAAGTCAAAAGTATATATAGTTTAACCAATAACAGGGAACTTAATATTTTTGAAAGACACAAAGCCTGAAAATATTTGGACTAACCAAACAATAAAAGAGAGATCAAGATACGGAAAGGTGAGATATATACATAGAACTATTTAGGTTGGGCGACAGTCCAATTACTTAAAATGTCCATCACTTTTATTTGCCTTAAAGTGCCAAAAACAATCAAGTGAGCTTCTTTCAAGCAGATAATCGACCCAGATCTAATGTCCACTCCTCACTCAAACAGAAATACATCCCATAATGCGGTTTTCTTTATTAAAGAGGAAGTCACACAGAGCCAACATCATTTTAAAGATAATATAATATAATAATAAAATATAATGTTGGCAGGCTTTGTGTTTTCAAGAACAGCCAACATGTTTCTCTACATGTTCAGAATTGTCTTAATAATTTGTTTAAATCGAGTGACAACCAGAGAAAACTATGTCTATGTTCTGGTCTTATCTTTAAATATTCAGTATGTGCACAAAGAGATAAACAAATGGAAAGATGTACAATACAAATTGAGATAAGAGAAAACACAGGACTCCCTGAAACAACGTATTCGTGTGTGTGTGTATGTATGTATGTATGTATGTATGTATGTATGTATATATATATATATATATATATATATATATATATTCAACGACGTTACTGAGAAGGAATCAGGGCTCTGTGTGTGTCTGCATTGAGACAAAATACAAAAAGGAAAGGGCCATGAAAAAAATAAAAAAATCTAATTGTATATTTAGACTAAAACAAAATAAGTGTGAATATAGTGGAATAATTAAAGTGTACAACTCAAAAGATAAGCTGGGTTTTTATCTAAAAATAACGCATGATATAGGAGGGAGGAAATCATATGAGGATGTTAAAAAGATTTTTTTTATTTTAAAACCGATCATCATGTGACGAATATATTGAAAAACGTGCATTAATTAATGAATCAGTCTTTCAATGCATTTTGTTTTAAATAATAAAAAATAAAGTGTGTAAAACAATAACACCACATCACCAAGATACAATATGAAGTGCGTTATATGATCTAAAGTGGATTATACTGCTCATGCCAAGGCCTTCAGCAGCAGCATGCCAAATTAAAATACATGTGCTGTGTTTTTATATTTTTAATTATAATTTCCTAAAAGCAACATTTTATTTGAAGTTTTACCTTGAATTAAAACTTTCTCATTGTGTTACATTCCTGCTGATTAACAGATGTTTGCATTACAATGAGACTCAATTTAACTTTAACCATTTCACATTTAATTGTGGGAAACCAAAATTGGGATCCCGATTAGTATTCCATTAATTGTGCAGCCCTGGGAAAAGTGTCTCTGGTAGTGATGAACCTCGAAAGAATGATCAGCTCAGTCTGCAACTGCCCTCGATTTTACGAAGCTTGAAAGCGAATTTCAGCATGTTGTTCATCCGTCTGGCACAAAACGGTTCTGCGCTTGTTCAATCTCACTTCACATATCTTTAGCGTGGAGCATTTAACAGCTCCAGAAAAGGATGGCATCATCGCACCACAGTGAAAGTTAAAAAATTGTGCCGGCACAAAAATGGGGCCTTCAGTTGGGGTTTAAAAATTGCTGAGGCAAAGTACATTTTAATTAAACTAGCGAGCCAAAACAACGGACCCCTGATTCTTCCTAATTTGTAAGTTAAGGAGAGAAGTGTTACAGAAGTTAAAAAAGTAAGAAAAGACAGCAGGTCACTTTGGGCTGTGTACAAGTCTTTGGGTAAAAAAGGTGTGCAACCTCAACATAAAAGGGCAAGTTCACAATTGACACAAAAAGAGAAGAACAGCGTTAATACAAATCCCAAAGCTTAGAGAATTTTCATTTTATTCCAATTAATTTAGACAGTCCAGAAAACATCTGAGAACACAAGCAACATTTTACCATCAATTATAGAGCAATCTTGTATGTAAACTTAATATTCTTATTTTTGTTTCCATATTTTTTGAAATATGTGATAAAAGTCTCAATATTTCAAATTTGAAATGTAATTTCTAAATCTGGGATGTCATTAGAGTTCAGGTTTGACATCTTAATTTAATTGCACTATTGTTTTATAGCGTCAGCAGATATAAAAAAGAAATTATAAGTTCATCACAAAATACAAGGTAGTTTGTTTCTAAATTTGAAAATATAAAATATTTGTTTTCATGTTCACAAATGTAATCTGAATGGTCTGAAATCACAGGAACAACAAACTGCTGTTGCTGGGTAAAAACAATAAATCATCAATTACAGTTTCTTAATTTATATCAGATAAATATAGAATCCTTTTAAAGTCATAAAGTACTTGTTCATGTGAGTAAGAATTGTTCTTTATTGTTTTTACCCTGGAGCAGTGATATGAAAATTCTATTTGTGGGTAAAATATCCATTTGAAAATCAAAAACCAAAAAAGTGTTATGGGGCTTTAGTGGAGGGAGGAGGGAATAAAAATACCTGCGGCACAGGATGTGTTTTCTTTACTCTCCCTGTCTGTTTCTCCTGCTGGATGGGAGGGAATAAAAGGAGGAAGAGCAGGAGGAGAAGGAGGAGGAGTACGGAGAGGTTAATGAGGGAGAGCGGTTATTTTAAAAACCCAAATTAAACTACACAAAACTGAAAGAAAAACAGGGTCCACGACGTCATCTCAAGTTGAGAAATTGAGAAGTTTTAGGAGCTCAACAATAACAAACCATAGAAACAGTTGAGGAGAAGTCAGTAACAGTCCTTCCATCTTAATAACATACAACAAAATACAGAGACATATACCACTCTAACTTTAACATAACTGGTGTACAGAAATATAAATGAAATATGACTTTAAGGAGAGGAAAGAAGACCGGCTATACTTTGTGTCTGTCTTTTTGTTAACAAATCCCATGAAAGGCACAAATCCAACAAAGTGCCAGATTCCTCGTGCAGCAGCAGCCAGCTTCTCCCCGAATCATCGATATCTGCTTCTTCTCTCCATTTCAGGGCAGATTGGAACCGTCGCCCTGGGGGAAGCACACGGCCCCCTACTTTATCTGAGACATTGGTGCATCTACGAGTCACATTCTAGTTCTTCAAAATAAACACTTGACTCCCAAAAAAGACCCACACAAATATCTTTTCTAGCCCCAAAAATTAAATTATTATTTTCTTTTATTGTAATTAGTTTTTAATGATGGAATACTTTGACCCCTCTGGGTGGGAAGATGTGCTATACGGACCACGTCAGAGTAAAATTAAATTAAACAAAAAAGACCCATCATGTTTCAAATTGGAGGGCTTACTCTATTTAAAAAAAATTTAAAAAGTGGGTTTCTTGGTCCTGCAACTGTCGTTGAACTGGAATTGTTTATCGTAGTTAGTTTACGGTTAATAGTAGCCAAGTGTTAAAGGTTCAGGTACTGCCAACATATAGTGTAAAAGAAGCATATGTAAACATGTCTAACTGACATCCATGTACCTGTGTCATTGGCAGCTTTTGTTGGATCAATTCATAGTTGTTTTTTTGGTCCTTTCATGGGATTTATTGACAATAAGAAAAATACAAAATATCACCACTCTTTCCCTTTAAAGTGCACAGAAAGTAAATGAGTGATGATTATTTCCATGTTGGCATGTCTCAAACATTGGAGAAGCAAAGTAATGATGTCATCTTGGAGAGAATGGGAACTTCAATAAACACAAATAAAAAAGACATAGCATGATGGGACTGCATGATATAATGATTCAGTATAAGCATAGACGATCAAAATAATGTTGCAGTGACTCTTATGCCAGGTCTGGAACGGCCCATTTTGGGGTTTTTAGTTTATTGATTACCTGCAGATCAGGGCAGGCCCGTTTGGCGGGAGGAGACAGAGAGCCCAGAGGAGTCGCTTCTGCTTCTTTGGACAGGTGTTTCAGCATTATACACCTCTGTATTGGAAAACCTCTGCACAGAGACATGGACATGGTAATCATTACCATCTCATACCAAGTGAGCACATAACCAAGATGTTTATCTCAATGTCCAGTGCTTTCTGGCACTTCTCTAGGAGTCCTAACACTTTTCTGTAATTTTGGCTGTGCTAACGCATTTTGGCAAAGGTGCAATTTTTTTTTTTTTTTTTTTTTTTTAGGAAGATCAACCTATGATAATTCTACAATAAACAGTGTAGCTAAAATTTAAAAACTCTGCCCTTTAAGGACAAAAAATCCCAGATATAATACCATTAAAACCACAATTTTTGATCCCACAGCCATTACAGCATAAAATCATGCATTATATTATAAACAGGTTTTCAGTCTTTATCTGTGGCTTCACCATGTTAGTTTCAATATACAAATAAATCATAACAAATTGTGTAATTCTGCAGTATTCTGTAAATTGTACTGTTGTACTTAGATTTATGTAAAAGTGATGGGAAGAGTTGGAGTAAAACATGAAGTTGTGATGGTTTGATTTTGAGGCTAGGGAATGATTTACGTCAATGAGGGTGTGTCTGTGTGGACATGTGTGTTTCTCTCAACAGCTTACTTGTCTCTGCATTTCTGCAGTGCTTCGTCAGCTAAGAGCTTCAGGTTGATCAGTTTATCTCCTCGATAGAAACCATCTGCACAAAAGAGACATAAAAACATGATGAAAAAAGAGAGTTGTGGACAATGCAGAGGAAAAAAAAAGTCAGTCCAGTTTCAGCAAGACAAAAATGTTGTTTTTCCGCAGCAAGCAGGACTAGAAATAATGTGGACCTGGTCATTCATACAAGCTGTTGGAGGCTGCGTGGCGAGAAAACTAACATTAGCGTTCCACAAGATGAAAGTTTGTGACCCAGTCGCCATGTTGAAAACAGTTGAGCCAAAACCAAGCAGCAGCGTAGTGTCGGTTTCCCAGCAGGGAGCGGCGGAGCAGCGAGGCAAAGCTTGATCCTCGCCAACTGCATCATGGGTAGTTGTAATTCAACCTTAACTACAGTTGTAAAACTTAATGACATCCATTGGCTATGTGAGCTCCGTTTCACCATTCATGCTATCATTACTTTCTTTACAAGGCAATACAACTTTATGACTACACTGCTGGTCAGAATGAAAGACTCCTTGATCCGCTTACAGTACTTCTATGAACCACAGGCCATGAATCCAGCAGATTAACAAGTTTATATCCCAGGACTCTAATCCAGCAAAAGAGACTTTCATTACTGCTCAGCACCTTGTTTCAGCAGCAGCACCTTCAGCCACTGTGAACTATTCAGCTTCACTATCTGAGGAGCCAGAGTGAGGCTTCAGTGTACTGCAGGAGCCAAACTGGCCACTACGAGCCAAAAGCTCTGCCGAGATGTCTGAAGAAAACACTGAAACTCTTTCCGCTCAGTCACGGGATTTTTGTAGTTGTCTAAATTATGTTTAGCTGCTGCTCCCGTCCACAGCAGTACATTGCTTTGCTTCAAACTGGGGGCATGCTGACCGTTATACACTGGATAATAACCTCATACAGCTCCTCTCCAAAGAATCCAAATTGAACCTTTCACTTATTTTTACATTATTCCCAACCACATTAATTAGCTTACTGTGGTAACCTACGTCACTGACTTCTTGGTAACAGCTGAAAGGGCTTTTCTATTTAAAAAACCTAGAAGAGTGCATATGGAGTCAACCTTTTTTGACCAACTATGAGTACATTCTCATTTCTGCTGAGTATTGAATTATGGGCAATAGTGTCCATCAATGCCATCCATCCATCCAGTTTCATCCGGGGTCGGGGTCGCAGCAGGCTGACCCAGGCTTCCCTCTCACCAGACACATTTTCAAGCTCATCCTGGGGGACCCCGAGGCGTTCCCAGGCCACCCGGGAGATATAATCCCTCCCGCGTGTCCTGGGTCTTCCCCGGGGTCTCCTACCAGTTGGTCGTGCCTGGAAAACCTCTAATGGGAGGCGTACAAATTAGATGCCCAAACCACCTCAGTTGACCGATTTAACAAATTAAGAAAATCAAGTATTTCCAGGTATACAGTATGTAAGCACTGGTTGCATAATGTGGAGGCAAATATGCGATATGCTTTCTGTCTGAATGCACTTTTAGGCCACTAAGACATGCAGTAATAGTTTTCTCTCTTGCCTCTAACACACAAAGAGGTCAGAGGTCAGACAGAGCGGCTGAGATGTTATGTATTCAGATGAAGGAATAAGCTTTAGGTCAGTGAGGTTTGAACCCCAATCATCCAAGAGCAGTTTGATGGAGAACTCATTGACAACGGCTTCAAAATATTCTTGTGGGAACATGCAATGTAGATTTGTTTTCTTAGCCTGAAACCCACCTGCTGTGACGAGCAGCGAACACTGCGAGTCCATGATCCTCTCACACAGAGACTCAGCAGAAAAGCCTGCAAACTGGAAACAGCAACGCACAAAAGGCATTAACATCCATATTTGATCTCAAACCACCCATCATTTTAAAAATAATTCTAACTCACCACGATGGAGTGGACAGCACCAATGCGGACACAGGCCAACATGGCTACCACCAGCTCCACCACCATCGGCATGTAGATGGACACTCTATCGCCCTTCTTCACACCTGCAGACATGGGGATAAAGGATAAGATAAGATATTCCTTTATCAGTCCCGCAGTGGGAAATATGCAGGATTATAGCAGCAGACGGGTAAAGTGCACACAAGGGACACATAATAAAATAAAAATCGGTGGCTGAAGGAGCTGAAAGGGTGTCCTGCATAGGGTGAGAGGTGTTGTTCACCAGGGATGAGTGCTTAGTCATCATCCACCACCTCCACTGTATCCAGTGGACACCCCAGCACACTGCTGGCCTTCTTTACCAGCTTGTTTAGTCTCTTCCTGTCAGCCGCTGTGATGCTGCTGCTCCAGAAGACCACTCTGTAAAAGATGGCTGATGCCACCACAGAGTCAAAGAAGGTCTTCAGGAGTGCTTCCTGCACTCCTGAAGACCTCAATCTCCTCAGCAGAGTCTGCTCTGTCCCTTATTATATAGTGCATGAGTGTGGTCAGTCCAGTCCAGTTTATTGATGATCATGTAAATATCAATAAAGCAGGGAAATAAAAGGATTTTACTGAACGACGAGATAAATCTTCATAGCCATTTTTACAGACAAAGTCTTACTATAGATCAGGCCAGATAATGGGTACCGTTAACGTACCCTGAGACTTCAAGACGTTGGCAAACTGACAGACCCTCTGCAGCAGCTCTCTGTAGGTCACCGTCAGCTCATCACCGGGTTCATTGCCTTCCCTAAAACAAACATTAAAACATGCAGAAGAATGAGTGAAGAAACAACATATTCCAGTCCATTATCGACCGTTTCAGTTTTAAAATCAACATCTGAAAGATCATCCATTCTAGGGCTGGGCAATATGGGGGAAATAGATATTACGATATTTTTAACCAAATACCTTAATATTGATATTACTACGACATAGTAGGGTTGACCATTGTTGCTTTTACAAAATAATTACACAATGATAATTTTGGTAAATAAACTTCTTGGTCATGGATTACATCATGGATATAATGGCATGTTAAGTGTTAAAGGCAAATAGAAAAGCTAGAATAGTTCAGAAAATTACATCACTTTACTATAATGCAGCCTTTAAAACCAGCAAAACCCTCATGCTATATTACAATATCCGAAATCTAAGACAATATTTTGTCTCATATCACAATATCGATATAACATCAATATAGCATCGAAAAATGTGCACATGCAAAGCAGCCGACACGTTTGTGTCACTTTAACCACATCTTATTCAAAAGAGCAATTGCAAAAGAATTGCTCAAAAATCTAAACTCCTCCTCCTCCAGCGATTTCTTCATCAATGCACTTCAGCCCAGTTGTGAAACATCCCCCCCCCCCCCCCTCCCCCCCCCCCCGTTTTTCACAACAGAGCATCATCCTGGGTGTTTAAGTAACTGCATGCTTGCAAAAGCATCATTCAAGGTCGCACACGCACTTTGTAGGAGTAAGACTCTTAGATTAATAGCGTTGTTTGGTGAATAGACAGAGAGATGAATGGTTGTGACGGCTCTGGCTCTCCAGATAATTAAATTACAGCCGTGTTCGTGAAGTTCGTCTCTCAGCATCATCAGTCTACCAACTGAAAAACATGACTGACAGTTAGTGATGGGGGGAAAGAACCGTGCCCCGACTTATACTCCTATTAAATATATACAGTTATATAAATGTATAATTTAGTGATCATGGAGTATATTTCCCTCTACTTGAGCACCTCATTGTCCATCTTATTCACGCGGTATACATTTCAAATGACAGATTTAACAGCTTTAAAAGTAAATGAATCATACATTTAATTTAGGCGAAAGGACTACAGTAATAGGCAAAGGACAATATTAAATTCATGTCACGGTTATCCTGGTCAAAATAATTATGTTTGCCATATAAATATGAAATACTCTTAAAACGGGACTAAAGCATGGAGTAATCACTTTATCTAACATTTTGTTAAAAAAAATAATATTTTAAATTGCAGACATTTTCCAAACTATGGAACTAGGACACAGCTCAAAGGGAAAGAGCCGCAGAGGAAAGGCCAACAATAAGCAAGAGACACAGAGTAAAACACAGAGTGCATTCACAAAGAGTGCTCAGAGCGGGAAAAAGAGTGCAAGTAACAGAGAGCAATGAATCAAGCTTCAAATGCGCCATGAGGAGAAAGACAATGGGAGCAAAAGGTTGTGTGACGCCAATTTATCAAGCAATATTTGATACTTGTCGCTTGCCAAACTCAACCAACAGTTAGAGATGAACGCATGGTAGAATAAAATATGAGCAGCTTTTCTGTAAATACAGAACAATGAGTTTGATTGTGTAGCATTTACATGTTCCGTTATATACATATCGCAGGGGTCTCAAACTCAATTTGGCTTGGGGCCACCGCTGGTATTGTGATCTCATCGGAGGGCCACACAGAAAGCGCAATATTTTTTTTTACATTCATAACATATTTTCAGCATGAAAAAAAAGGCAACCAGCTGTTTCTATACATTTTTATAATAGTTTTTAACAATGCAAATATATTTTATTTTTTAAACTAACTTATTGAAACTGCACCGAACCAACAAATGCAATCCCTGAATACATTTGTACTTTATTCTATTTCTTGCCAGACACCTGGCAGCGCTTTTGCTCACACAGCTGAGCCACATTGGCCCTGATCGAGGTCACAGTGGAAACCCTGATCGAGGTCCAGTAGGGTTGTCACGATACCAAAATTATGACTTCGATACGATACCTGCCATAAGTATCACGATACTTGATACTTTCGATACGATACCAGAATACGATACAATACTGGTATATTTATCTATAATAGTAATAAATAAAACGTTTGTATGGTTCCCTTTTTTACCAGCTTGTTTCTGCCCAGCTTTTTGAACTCTTAACAAATGGCATTAATATTGGTATTAGCCTACAGCAAGATATTAATGAAATCTATATGGTGCCATCATAGCATTGATTATACACGGCTATGTAGGCCTATTGTCCGTATCTGACCAGATGACTACATAGTTATTTCCATAGGTATGAGACATTGTAGAGTTACATAATTTTACAGATGTGTATTTGAGATGAAAAAAAACCTAAAGCTATGTGGGATGGGTACATTAAAGATGGACACATAATTAAAGGGTAATTTCTCCCCTTAATTGAAAAACAACAATGAAAAACATCCCACCACACACCTTTCACCATTACAATGCAATTGCACGATGGGAGCAATGAGACAGTCAGTCTCTATGCTGTCTGGCAGAATTGTGAATATTCACACTTGTTGCAACTATTGCACTTGTTTATGCACTTATTACAACTATTTACTGAGTTTGATATTTTCACTTCATATTTTATCTCAATTCATGCAAGTTATTTTTTCTTAACTAAAAATATTTAGCTCAAGATCCACCCTCATGTTTGCATCAATTGAGACCCCTGACAGAGAGAAATAGAAAACTAATTAAAAAAGATGTAGAGATTGCAGCACAATAAAGCAATCCCATAAAGAAAAAACATTTTTTTGTGACTTGTTTGACATAAGAGTTGCATATCTTTTAAGCTGACAGATACAACGTTGTCTATTAATGAGCAGTGAAATGCAGCATAAAAGCCTTGTCTGATAAGTTACATTTAGAAACACTGTGTGTTTTTCTGCACCTTCTCTCTCCTTATTGTCTAACCGGTTGTGGCAGCATTACAGGAACACACTTCAACAAAATACAGATTGCAAAATATCTCTTTCAGCAGCAGCGAGTGCAGATTTCTTACAGCTTGAGCTGAAGTTATAACATTTTCCACAAACACCAGCCAACACACACACAGCAGCCTCAGTGGAGTTTGTCAATAGTGTACATTGTATCTGAAGTGCATGTTTTCCAGTATAGCGAATGAGAGTGTGTGTGGAAGGGGCGCTTGCATAGCTGAAAGGTCTCTGTGACCCGCTTGGCACTGACAGCTGATGTCAGGGCACACACGCACGCACACAAACACACTGAACATTACAACTTTAAAAAGGGTGGCTAACATGGCGATAAATTATATATTTTAGTCTCGTTTGAAATCCAATCACAGTAAGTCCACACGTGGCCTCAAAATAACAGGAATCTTCGTGACCACGTTACTTCA
Source organism: Taurulus bubalis (assembly GCF_910589615.1). Taxonomy (NCBI): domain Eukaryota; kingdom Metazoa; phylum Chordata; class Actinopteri; order Perciformes; family Cottidae; genus Taurulus; species Taurulus bubalis. The sequence goes on along the minus strand of NC_136599.1, from coordinate 12,709,752 downwards.
CAGCTCACTGGACTGAGAGCAGAAGACTGAAGCAAGGAAAACAAGATGTGTCCTGGTGTGATCAGATAAGATAAGATTAAAGAAGATATTCCTTTAAGAGATGATCTAATCTCTCTCGCCCTGCTGTTATTATTACTCAACCTGTACTGCCGACACACGATGTGTGTGCACTCTGCTATCAGCGCAGACAAAGCGCACACAACGTCTGTCAATTAGGCTAATCAGCTCCGATAAGAAAACACAAGGTCATGTCTCACAGCGATCCAAGACCAAACACACAAGTTAAAACCAGTTTTAAATCAAAATTAGTTACAAAACTGGCGAAAGCAGCCCACTTTAGGAACACTGTGAAACATTAAGACATTTTAAATACATTTTTGGCCATACATTTTTCCCCGATTGCCATTCATGTTATTTTAAGATGCTATGAACTTGGGATATCTGCCTGAATCTATCGCTTATATGCAAGAAATCGATTTGGTCTCATGGTCTTTTATTGAGCTGCAATAAATAGTCTATTATTCGATTGTCAAGTAATTTAATTGAATCAATGTATTGTTTCAGCTGTTTTTCAAGCCAATTATGCTTTTCCCTTATCATATATGACAAACATTTATATATTTGGATTTTGGCCTGTTGGTCAGACAAAGCCTAAATTAGTTGATGTTGTATTTTGGGTTTCTGGAGTTAATCATCAGTCTTTTACTGACTATTACACGCGCTGGTGAAACATGTTTTGCATGCTGGGAACAAAACCCTTCAATAAAGGTCATGAGACATGTTTCTTTGCCAAGCTTTCCTATCTGGAAATGTTAAGAGCGATAATAGCACAAACAAATTCATAAGCATGCACACACACACACACACACACACACACACACACACACACACACACACACACACACACACACACCCCTATAAATACACAACAGTAAAACCTGTTTTCAACACAGTGGGTTTAAATGTCAGGGACCAATGAGGACAAACACACATTCTTTTTTAGGAGGACATCACTAAAAATAAAGAGAGAACAGCATGTTAGACAATAAAACTAAAAGAGTATATGAGACACCACTATTTTCCCTCAGCTAAATGAGGGGAGTTTTTAGGGCAAGAAGGGAACATTAAGTGAGAAAGCAACAAGAGTGGAGAAAGCTGCCTGCATGCTTATTAATTTCTCTCAAAGGAACTAGTAACTCTACTGCTGATGCTGTTGTTGGTGTCCTCTCAATTGGAAGGTTTCAGTTTCTATTGAACATCCTCCAGGCCTCAGTCAAAACAGTATCAACTTTGTGTTTTAGACAAAGAGGCTCTGTTGATCATACA
>NC_136599.1:12565926-12705926 GCF_910589615.1 Taurulus bubalis | reverse complement strand
AAGCTGGGGATGTGAGCCTTCTTCTTCAGCTCCTCAGACCCGTAGAAGACGTCTTCCTTCGGCACTTTATCGGGAATCATGTCTGCAACTCTTTGCCAAGTTATTAATGTTAACTGAGAGACGTTGTAGCAGAACACGCAACCCGACTGTCTTCGTGAGATAGCGATGGATATATCTACTGCTTTCCCCAATAATCAATACTAGCACTGCGGGACGGGAGAGGAGGCTGCAAGGACCCTCTTTCCGCTGCAGAAGCAAGCGATGCAGCTGCAGGGCTTCGCTTTGTGCTAGCTAGCTGCAAAGTTCATTCACACCTTGTTTTGCAGGATTCTTGCTGTTGCCGTTATGTGAAAAGTGTCAGTTCAAAATCCGCGTGTGGACCCAACCCGAGCAGCGACAGTTGTAAAATTAAGTCCGGGTCAGTCTCAGTGCAGCTCCGGGTGGATATTTCCGCTCCTGATAGAGTTAATTCCTTCACGCGCGGGTGGGTGGGTGTCCTGCTAACTGCTAAGCTAACAGGCTAAGCTAGCTCACGCCAACAGAAGAGGAAGACAAGGCGCATCTGTTTCAGCTGTAAAGACGTAATGTGTTTTAATCATTTAATTAAATAACATTGAAAGCTTGCTTTCAGTCAGAATAGTGTGTTTCATGCTGTTTTTGTCCTAGCGGTGACAGTCGCCTGCTGCTGCCTCTTCTTCTTCTTCTTCTGCTGCTGCTGCTGGCGCTTCTTCTTCCTCTTCTTCTTCTTGTTTTGACGAGGAGAACGCTAAACTCTGTATGGCCCGTTTTGGCCCCGAGCAGCAGCCAATCAGAGCTCACGGCGCCCTCACGTACTCCTCGTATACTCCGGACTACCTACAGAGGTAAACGCTACTCCTCGCTGCGTTAAAGTAGGTAGGGTTATTGATAAAGGTTAAATAAATACATTTATAAGTGTTTTCTTTAATATTTCTAAATGTTTTGTGCAGCAAACATATTCCAATTATTCTATTTTTGTATTATTGTTATTATTATTGTTGTTATTTGTTATTTTTTATTAATGTGGAGATGTCCTTCCTAATTTTGCAGTCATGTTATTCAATTATTTAACTGCTTTTGACTGATGGCTATCAAACTAAGTTGCCAATCAATGTTTTTGAGTAATTGATAAATTGACTATTTGTTGCAATCCTAATAATGTGTGTGAATGAGTCAGTGTAAGATAAAGTGTGTTTAAAGGGTGTCGTTGATCTCTGACTGGTGTGTGTGTGTGTCTCCCAAATAATGACAAATTAATAAATACATTACTTTTACATTCAGCTGTTGTCTCGTATCTTTAAATTGCTTATTTATTGATGTTATATATGTTTGTTGTTGTTTCATTTTTGAAGAGCTGGACCTAATAATCTATGTTGCTGTTTGTTCAGTTAAAAATAAATAGAAACAAATATTTAATTAAGTTAATCTACGTCTTAAGAAAACTATGACAGTTGTTCTGGCAGTCTCAGCTCCGCGTTGTCCAACACTGCCCTCCATGGACAAGAGGGTGCACTCGTTTGATTTGAGGCTTAACCAGTGAAGTTTGGTCCGACGAACAGCAGGTGGCGGTAATGTTCAACTTCTGCTGCTGATGACTGCCGACCCCTGTATCGCAGAGCCTTGAGGTACTCACTAATTAAAACAAAAGGTTATAATTCCTCCTTTATGTGACGCTGATCTGTGACTCAAAACTGTGATAAAATCCCAATTATGAGTTTTGTGATCCATTGCACCCCTGATATATATATATATAAAAAAAAAAAAAAATATATATATATATATATATATATATATATATATATATATATATATATATATATATATATATATATATATATATATAACAATATTTTAAATACAAGGCTTTTACCAGAGTATCATTACATACATTGTGGTATTGGTACTTGAGCTTCAGTAAAGGATCTGAGTAAGTTTTGAAACTATGAAAAGCCCCTCTGGTCCGTTCTGATGTTACAGCTCTGGAGCGTTGAGGGTCAAAGGTCAACCTCAGGCCTGGACTGAAGCCTCACGTGTGATTCACAAAGACTGCTTTGTTTTCCTCGTGCTTCAACTTCCATTTGCTGTTTCCTTCATGTGATCACGTTCCACTCGTTTGCTGCATGTTTAGAGGGTACAGTGAAAAAACTATTAAAAAGGGGCTAACAATCAACATAGACATAAATAATATAACATAGCATGAACATTTCTGAGTAGGTATTGACTCAAGTAGAACAACCATACAGAGATGTTCTACCAGTCGGTTGTGGCCAGTGCTCTGTACTTCGCCATTGTCTGCTGGGGGAGCAGCATTGGAGCCGGTGACACCAACAGACTTAACAAACTGGTTAAGAAGGCCGACTCCATCATCGGCTGCAAACGGGAGTTTCTGTAACAGGTGGTGGAGAGGAGGACACTGAAGAAATGACTGTCCATATTGGACAACCCGGACCACCCTCTCCACCACCTACTGCAGGGACAGTGGAGCACTTTCTCCAAAAGACTCATCCAGCTCCGCTGTCACAAAGATACAGGAAAACATTCCTGCCCACGACAATAAGACTTTACGATAAGTCACCTGTGGCCAAAGCTTCTGTAAATTAATTAATCAACATCAATAGCCCTTGCACCGCTTTTGTTGTTTGTTACTCACTGTACATGTTTATGTTTATATACACCTTATACACACTACACTACACATACTTTGCATTTTTGCACTTTCTCTATTGGTTACATTTAATTTCCTAAATGAATACACTCTGCTGTTTTGCTGTACATATTAAGTTTTGCTGTATATATTGAGCATCTTTCATCCGTATTATTTAGATTTTTGTGTCTGTAAACTGATACTCCGACAAACAAATTTCCCCCTTGGTGATAAATAAAGTATCTATCTATCATACATGTCTAATTAACTATTGAATGAATTGCTTCGCGATTTGGTGCAAATGGTCATGTCCACCCAAAGATAAATTGTAATACCTTTGGTGATTCTCTGACTTTTCATCTAGCATGGTCATCATGTCAAAATGTAAATATGTCCAATACTTTAGTATATGAAACAATACCTTTCAAATTTGCTTTAAAAAAAAAAAAAAAAAAAAAAAAAAAAAAAAAAGAGTAAAAAAAGTAAATTAAAAGTAAAAAAACAGTGAACATACTGCTGACATCAACATTTAGATCAAGTTACGCCTCACATGGTACTTTTATACAGCCTAATACCTCTAATCACTATATCTCAGAGGCAAATATTGTACTTTTTACTCCACTAGGTTTTATGACTTGCCTGCTTTAGTTATTTTTCCGATTCCTGTCCAGTGACAGTCATGCATCTCCAGATGTGTTAATGTTGAATGTTTGTGATAAAGTGAAGGATGAAAGGTTCCTTTAAGTGTCGAGAACATTCTCTTAATTCTTAAGCTGAATCAACGTAGTCATGAAACATTCATGTTTGTGACGTGACATGTGTATGAACAATATGTTTATGACACTGTTGATCGAGAAAAAATTAAATGAAGCTTAGAGATTCAATCAGGACAAACAAACAGTCCAGTGTTGACGTGGAAATACCGTTTTTATTGTCTGTATCAAACTTGATAGAAGAAAATTGGGTTTTCGGAGTATAACAAACACATTTAAAGTCCAGCAGAAACAGAGAGGCGAGAGACTCACAGTGTACACGCTTATCAGCTCCGATTGTTGATCGGAAAAAGGTTAGAGGTCACACAAGCACCATCTTCACCTTTAAAGCCATCATTTCACTTTGCTCAGCCATCTTCATAAAACAAAAAACACACGTATGACGGTTAATTACTTCAGCCAAACTGAGGATCAGCAAAGGAAACATGTTGATTTAAACCAGTCATGATTACTTGGGAGATAATAGTTCTGGTAATAATACTCCCCAGAGAGGCCAAAACCTGCCGAGCGTGTCACTGAAAAAACGTCCAAGGAAACTTTTTTGACCAAAGTTTGATGTCAAACACTCAAAATAACACATTTCACTACCATCACTAAACCAAACAGGAGTCAACACACAACTACTTCCAATGACTCATTAGAAAAACCAGACAATTGACAAATACCTCTGACATAATGAAATACCTCATTATGTTACAAATCCCACCCGATAGGTGACTGAAGTGATGACCGTTGTATTAAACACAGACTGTTGGAGGAGGATACATTGGCACTGGGTTCAGCCCAGAGGCCACGATGTAAAAGGAGGAAGTCCGCTCCTCCTTTGACGTTGCATAACAAAAAGCACTTCTTCTCTAAGGCTCGACAACACAACACTTGTCAGAACTGCTCGAAACGCCAGAAAGCAGGCGTTCTGTCAACAGGTTGAAGTGTTCCTGCATTGAGAGGACTCCCAGAAGACAGAGAGAAGGACATGTTAATGTCCTGCAGTGTGCGTTTGTCCTCGGTGTGCTACGATTTGTCTTGGCATTAACTTACCGAACAAACATGAAGGGGCTTCACTACCAGGATACCTAATAATAAGTTTCTAAGTTGGAAGAATTATTAATAAAATAAAATGGATGAAACGATCGATTAAGAAAATCAGCAAATTAATTGACAATGTTCATTAGTTGCAGGAAACCCTACTTAATAAAAGACATAAGCACAAACGTAGTTTTTAAGATAAGAGTACATTTTCTTTTCACAAGCTTTAATGAGGGCAGAGGATCCTGACAGCAAGAAGCGTTTTGGGAAACCCTGCACATGCACCAAAAGGCAATTATTGTGTAGCATCGTCAGCACATTAGATTTGACATTAAAGACTTACTCCGTTTCAGCTTAAATGCATTGTGGAGTTACTTCCATGTTCAGATGAACAGCAGAGGAAAAGGATTTATTTATTCTTAGAACCTCATTTTAAAAATGGTGTCAAACGTATCAAACAATCATAAAAATCATTTAAAATGTGTACAAAACCAGTCTTAGATACTGACGTCCCTCAGGCATCAACAGACACATTGATGTGCATCAGGACTTAACTAAAGCCAGATTAATTTCCATTTTATTTAGTGTCTTTTTTTGTCTTCAGAGATTGAACTGCATGGCTGACGAGAGGACGAATGTGGATAAAACTTGATATGATCATTTTCCTCGGGCATTCTCAAAGCACTGGGTGGCTGCGAGTAAAACAGACCAGTTGTCCTACAGTGTTCACCCAAAAAGAATGAAAAACCTCTCAAATTAAAGCTGAAACTCACACAGACCAAACCATCACTGGTTTGAACCCCTTTGTGCTGCAGTGCAGAGACAAAAAATAAGTTACTGCACCCACATCACCACAAATTAAGGCTAAAAAACAAGAGTATCCATCAAATAATTCTTTGGAGCGTCAAGTAAAAAGCATACATTCTGCAACATCTTTTTTTTAATGATCAAAGTCTTGCGTTTCTTTTAGACGTGGTCTTACTGAAGGCAATTGCCAGAAAGAAAAAAAAACTTCAGGCACCGTCTGATTGTGTGCAACATTCAACCCCGGCAGCGCGTGTTGAATCATGTCGCTGACACACTAAATAACTGCACGGCTGAGTCACTGATGGAGAGTCCCTCCACCAGCTGATACGTTTGTCCGTAGAGGAATCTGCTCAACTCCGCACCCGGATTGATCTTTGATTTCATTCTGCAGAATATATTTAGCAAGTCTGCAGCTGTGATACATTTATAATCACTGGGGTGACACATTTTTTTATTTTTCACCTCAACTTGTGGCCAAAAACAAAACTAATAATTCAACAGAAAGCCTTGATGTGAAACACCATGAATATATATGTATATATATATATTTTTTTTAATTCATGGGTATTCGATGGAAGACGAGCGATCTGCTGCACCCTGACATAGCTCAGCTGTCCAAAATACCTCCAATGTTGTTTATTTTTTAAAACACAATAAAATATGACTAACATTACAAACATTTGCCCAAAACAGCAGACTTACATTAATGCAAAATAAAATGTTATGAAATGTGTTTTTCTTATGAAAAGAAAAATGTGAATAAGGCCATTGATGAAGTTGTGTATTCCAATAACACCTTCGCTGTTAACAGTTTGTGTGGAATCAACATTACCGTGTTGTTTCAAGTTAGGTACAAATATACAGTGGGGGGGAAAAAAAAAAAAAAAAAACTGGTCTCAAATCAGATCCACAATATTAGTGCTAAAATTGGTCATTCGGGGAGTGGAAATGGGACAGAAAGAGGAAACTGACACCTGTCCCAGAAAGGAATATGCTTTCAATGTGGCAACTCATTGATCGCACATTTTCTTCAACCATTTTGGGAAAAACAAAATCCAACATTAGTAATCAGAGCAGAAGTTTTATCACCGCCCCAGTCAGAACCAGTAAGGAGCATATGAGCCACTTTAACAGCTCAGCTGGGCCCAGATCACACAATGGTCGACTATAGTGAACACACACACGCACACTCTGGATCAGGAATTATTCTGATTAACTGGAGCTCAAGTAAGGACCACTGGTATAGTAAAGCAAAAACAAAAACAGTGCATGGACTTAAAAAAACTGATTCTCTAAAAAAGTCAAAACAAATTGCTGTTAATCTTTTTGTTGTTGTACTTTTAACTAAATGTTGATCAGAAGACTGCCATCTCACATCCACACAAAGAGAAAGCCACTTTCCTGGAGTTAATAATCGCATATTTTAGAAGCCTGAATCGTGACGCGAGGGAGGCGGATCTTCTACAAAACAGCAACACTTCTCTATGTCCGCTACAGGTCAAATCTTTCCAACAGAATGATGGTTTAGTGAGCGTGTGGGGGGGAAATAGAAAACAAATGAATAAAGTTGAGATCATGACTGACAGGTGCACAAAATAATGAAAACGGAGATAATGGCAATAACAGTAGCATACATTTACAAAAGCTCTTCTGAAGGCTAATGGGACAAAATCAAGATGTATTCTTGGTAGAAAAAAAACAAGGCCAAGAGAAGACCCGACTGCTGCCTCATCCCACACTAAACCCTGAGCCCTTCAGTGGTGAAGTGTGTGGTCCACAAGTTGCTTTTGCCTCATTTAATTTAGCTTAGAACAGTATTGGCTCCGTCAAACTGTCAAATTATGTATCTGAAAGCCTGCGGGCTCAGTGAAGTTAATTTTTTCTTCACCATTTCAAAACACACAACTCTTTGTTAGTATGACTAAAATTGGAACCAGCGAGCAAAACTACAAAATACGCCTAAGATTTGGTAAAGAATTAAACAAAACTTAAGGTTTTAGATGGAATTGTGTGTGTATTCCTTTTTATATTTTCCTCACTTCTGTGCAAGCATCTTCCTCCAAATGAATACAATTCAGTGTCAACAGCAGAGGCACAAATGGCTGCAGTGCCATCGAACAAACAAACAATTCGGGTTAGTTTGGGACAAAGTGATTGGTGTTCTGACAGCCGGGTCCTTCAGAGGAGGTTCTTTCAAATTGATTTTTAAACACATACAACCACACACATATATATACACACACACACACACACACACACTCACTCACACACACACAAAGAGAGAACATAATTTCACACTCAAGTCCATTACAAAAACCAGACAGGTACTGCACGATCTGGTTTTGGGAAGGATGGGATTACAGGTGAGGGGTGGGAGCCTGAATACTCTCGCAGACTGACGGGCTCGAGGAAGAAGAGGCCGTGACTGAGGCTTTGTTGGTAAAGGATGTTTCCAGGAAAAAGGAGCAGAGCTGTACGGCAGCTGAAGGCTAGAAGAAGAAGTCCGGCAGGTTCAGGAGATGTTAGGTGTTTGGGGTTGGGCGGGGCACAAGTCGAGATCAGGTTTGAAACTGGATATAAAACCAAACTGGCTGTCTTGGCTTGAAGAAGATCTCGAGGTGGGTTTGTATACCAGAGCATCCAAGTGAAAAGTTGCTTGTAGTTTTGATTAAAACTCCTCCGGCTCTTCAGCATCCGGTATCACAAAACCCTCCTAGAGAGAAATAGAAATATGAATAAACAAATATTATAATGTATATATAAAAATAAATAAAGATAGATGAATATTCATTTGTGAAAAAATAAGCAACACAACAGTTAGCTATGCGATATGGCCAGCTGGGCGTCAAACAGGCATTCTGGTACTTTTAGGCACTTCCAGAAGTGCTGAGCGAGCAGGAGAACTCTGTCAATCAAACCACACCGAGGAATGAACATTTTATATTAATGTTTCTTGACTTTGGCTGGAATAGTTGACACTAAACGGGTTTCCAACTCTGATTTCTGAGCAACATATCTGGAGTCTATGACAAAATCGGGTGTTGCAGAAGCACAAAGACAGAATTAATAAAAAGTTAATTTAGAATAGTGCAGAACTTAAGTGACATAATGGGTCGGTAAATAGCAGCAAGTCGGTCAAGTACCACTGAAAACTTTCAGCCTTGTCGAGCGAGCTGCATGCCATTCCTCTGAAGGAATTTACAATGGCATCAGCAGTTGTTAACAGCAAAGCAAATGGTGTCAAATCTAGTGTTGAACTCACTGGTTTATTTTTGAGGATAAAGAGAATAAGGATGGTAACGTTTTATATCCATCGACTTCTTGGCCTTCAGAATTAATCACATCACTGGACTTAAGTTCATAAAAACGCATGACAACTCACGTCTGTGGCGTAGAGGATGTCGATGATTTTCTGCAGCGTGGGGTCGCCCTCTCCTTCCTTCTCCTGGCAAATCAGCTCAATGTTCCGCAGCTTACCGAAATAAAAGTCTCTCTCCTTCTCCATGTCGTGAATGGTAGATTTCAAGATCTCCACCTGTGGAAAAAAGACATTACGTTTTGTTTTTTTACTCATCAGGTGACTTTGTTTACATGTCCTCTTTGAAGACACAAATAAAGCTGATTAGTTTGTTTATTCATTGTAGAAGTAACTCATTATTTCAATAGTGATTGTACATAGCAGATTTATTTCTTAAGCTGTAGTGCTGACCTCATTCATGAGCTCCACCCTCTCCTCATCACGGCCTCCCATCCCTGGCTTCCTTGCACCGACATTAGCCAACTTGGGCGCTACCTTGGCAACAGGTGGTCTCTGAGGCGCTGAAGAGGGATGAAAAAAAAGTCTATGAACAAGAGAACAACTTACAATTACCAGTGTTACTCCATTTGATTTCAAACTGTTTGAATCATAGGACCAACCAGAGCACTGACCTTGACCGAGGGCCTTTTTGGGGGGTTTGGTGAGAGCTGACATGGGAGTGTTGGGTGCGGGCATGGCATCCTGGCCCTGCCTCGCCTCAACTGGGTCGTATTCTTTCCCATCGTAGTTTGCGTCAAAGAACTTCTTAAACCACTGGACAAACTCAAAGTTGTCCTGGAACTTCCCCTTCACCAGTTTGTCAACTGGAATGATCTGGAAGCAAAAACAGAGAATCAGGACCAGGATGTTTTGACAGATGCTACTCTGCTCGCTTCAAGCTGATGGTGTTAAAATTGTATGGAGGAAAAAAATACTTCAATTTCTGTGTCAGTGTATATGTGCCACTGCTGGTATTGTTACATTTTCAGTATCACCGTCAATACAGTTGATTCGTCTTGGTACCAATACCAAAAATCATACCTTTTATTAGATATTGGAACACATTCATCTACAAAACACTTCATTCAAAAGCTGCAATAGCTGATGTTATTGGCAACTTGAGAGCAGTGAAGGGGAACCAGAACAGTAAAGTGGTGGACTTGAGAAATTAACAATGATCTAAACTCACTAAAATGCTCCATAAAGCTGAGGGGAGCTGCAGATTGAGCTGGTCATTCTCTGGAGTTTCAGCACATCAGACAATGGAGCCCTTTCAAACCATCAAGCTTTTTATAAATATATCGACTATCATCATTTTCACAATATAAGCCAACCCTATAATTACAAGGTGCATACATTATAGAAAATCCAAACTATGCAATATTTAAATAGTACTATGGTTTCATCTTGTACTCTACTAAAAATACTTAATACTCACGACTACAGATTAAAAAAAAAAAAAAAAAAAAGGACATCAATCATTACAGAAAAGGATACTTAAGTAGTTCATCCCATAAGTGTCATAAGGGACATCCTTCACTGCGACACTGACTCAGAGGGCTACTTCTAAAATGATGAACAAAGAATGTATGGACTGAAGCAGACTCAAGGCCCAAAAAAAAAAAAAAAAAAAAAAAAAAAAAAAAAAAAAAAAACTGTCTTCAGAACGGGCACACACATTCAAAACAAAGCCGGTCAGGATAGAAGCCACAGTGAGAAGAGAGCAGCAGCAAAAAAATAAAATGTCAGCAGTAAACCCAATCACTCAGCAATGGAAGAATCGCACATCATGAGACAATACACAAAGCATGCACAGGGGCAAAGTCTATGATGCAGCCAAAATGCCAGGGATTATAACCCTGAACAACTATGAATACACTGATGTGCTCAAGCTTCTGGTCCACCGATCTGAGTCAAGACTGCCCAGGCATTTCAAACACAGAAAAGCTCTACAATAATGCCGTCAAACAAATGGATGGCAGGAAGAAAGGAAGTTGTAACATGAATTAATTATGGCAGCTTTGTCAATAGTCCTGCAAGCTGCTGCATGTTCAGTCTGAAAACAAATGGCTAAAATGGATCTGCCCTAAACTGAAATGACTATGTTGTATCAGGTCAATTAAGCCAAGAGTACTTGATTCACGTGGACAAAACAGGTTTTAGAAAATATTGTTGATATTTTCAGTTTGTAGTTCTTTCTGTAAATGGGAGTCTCATTTCTTTTGACTGATGACAATATAGAGTACACAGACACACAGTAAATAGTATCCAAAGAGAACAAAGCGCTCAGGAAAAACAATATGACGCATGACCAGATCAGCAGAGGCAGCTCAGCTGGTTGGGAGGATGAAAGGAGTTTCATACCAGTAAGGGACGACTGATGAAACTGCAGACTTAGTGTTTTTTCCACACCACAGGAAAAAAAGTGTGCAGGTTTCCAATTAATCTAGATCATATGCAAACTAATCCTCAACAATCAGGTGGCATAATTCACGTTCACTCATTTTCAGGGCTACTCTGATGTTGGCTGTAAATAAGTTTGCTGTTCTTAAGATATTATTCATGTGATCCCAACACTTCCTGCAGCTGCTTTTCAGTGGAAGGATATTATTTTTGAAACAGGACCAGAAGATGCAACTTTAGCCAGATTTGGACATTTGTCACAAAAAAGCCACAGTGCACTGGTCAGATCAAGAGGTGCTAGGCAACAGGTGCACATCAAATGGAACTTCACTTAATGGGTTGTCAAAGTAAACAAAACCAGATCCTAAAAACCATGTGTACAGTTCCGGCATCACAGGCTCTTATCGATGTTGCACATGGCATCGACACAGGTTTCAGACTATAAACATTTTGCATACGAGGGCTACATATTATGAAATATGTTAAAAATTATCTTTTTGTCTCAATAGTGTAGTCAACCAACAACGTAGGATGCATACATAATTTTAAAATGTGTGTGACGTTACTTACTTTGTCAACTCCCATCTTTTTGAAGGAAACTTGTAGAAGCTTATAGTTGTGGATGTATTCATGCTCCAGCTTGGCACCAAATTTAACTTTCTTCAGAGGTAAAGAGTTGGGAAACAGCATGTCCATGAACTGGCAATATGCACCACCTTAATTAAAATGATCAACACAAATAATTATATCACAGGTATACTTGATGCACAATATAGTAAAATAAAAAAAATTACCCAGTGTGCGCTGAATATTCAGCGCACACTGGGTCATTCATACACTCACAAAACACGCCTTTAGCACCGTACTTCTGTATTGTTAGTCAGTGAACTAGAGCTCAGAGTTGATTACCTAGCTCACAGGTACATGGGGAATTTACAAAAATGAGACCCCTCTTAAAACTCACTCCATCCCAAATTCCCCCAGCGAAAGCTTGAGTTTCCTCAAATATTGTAGCTAATAAAAGGGGCAAGGCTTATTATGCTCATGTAAATCAGAACATTTATCATATATTTGGTATACAGAATTAGACCCAAGACAGTTCATATAAGCACACTGCGTACCGTTTGCTGCCTGTGAAAAAAAAAAAACTATCTCTGATGAAACAAAGGCTCAACATACGAGAAAATGCTTTATTGGCTTGTGCAATAAAAGCAGAAGCTTCAATGCTTTTCATGTCGTATTGTTAACTTCTCCAGCATCAGCGGCAACTGGCCCTGTGACACTCACCCGGAACAGTTTGAACAATTGTTTGTTAATGAAGCACATCTGAGACACCCACAATAAAACAAATATTTAAAGAAAAAAAAAATTTCTTACCTGAACACAACATTTCTATCTTGGTGAGGTTCATCTGTAGAGATTCATTGATCCAGACCAACATGTCATGACGACTTAAGTTGTCACTGGTCACTGAGGTCGAGTACACGTTCACAGCCATTGTCGGTCACCTGCTGACAGAGAGGGGCCCCACAAAGCAACTGTGGTTATTATTTCAGAAATTATTTGTGAAAAAACAAAAAACTAATTCTCAGATAAACAATGGACTTTAAATAGTAATTAACCCTTTATTTTGCAGCAACACAGGCTGCAAATAACGGTTACTTTCATTAGCAATGAATCTGCAGAGTATTTTCTTGACTAAATATTCACGTCTGTAAAAAGTTGAATATTTCAAAATGTAGTACAAATAACGCAAGTCATAATTTCTCAAAATAATTAGATTTATTGATCACTGGAGATAAAGCTTCCCGAAATTTGGCATCCAAGATGACTTCTCATTTCAGATTTGACTGGTTGGAAACCGTCTGACACAACCCAGGTTTAGGCTTTTTGAAAGAGAAGTGTTGCACTTGAGGTACACCCAAATATGCTGACATCTAGACAATACTTTATTATAACAACAATAAATATATATATATATATATATATATATATATTTATGCTCAGTTACTTCATAACAAAAAAATGTAACTGAGGTTTTTAAGTCATCATGTATGGACTACATCATTACATACATCCCAATAAGATGTCTAGTTGCAGCAGCAACCCTCATCCACAGTCCCTGCTGTGGCTCATTTCCAGGTAAGACCAGTTGTTTCCTCAACAGCTGAAAGTACCAGCTGGGACCTAATAGTAATTTAGCTTCTCTTCAGATGTGGTCAACTATTGTATTTGGACGAATAAAGAATCTGCTCGTGGTAGATGATTGAGAACCAAAAAACACCCAACACTTTCATTCAAAATGTACCGAATGGATTAAAAAGCAGAAGAATTCAGCAACACAGTACAACTAACGTTAAATGGTCTGGGCTAACGTTACCAATCATGTATGAGAGCTAAAACCTAATATCAAGTAGTCAGAAGAATAGTAGTAGAATTACCAAACATTCTCCGCTTCCAGAACTGATATTCTTCCAATACAATTGTGAGGTACTTGTGCTTTTACATTAGTATTTTCATGTTATGCTACTAGCTATCTATCTAAAATGGCATTCAAATTAGCTACATAAACACAATGCATTAGTAATGATAATCCAGTAATATAATACATATGATTCTGAAATGGTCCATTCTGCATATCGAGAACTTATATATATAAAATCATTAATGCACTTCCTCACATTTCGGCTGATAGCAAACCACCGTGATGTGAACGCAACAGGGCCCCAGTGAGGAACCAGTGAGCTCGCGGCAGCTAGCCAACTGACCAGCTAGCTTAGCTCAGTTTAGCTTAGTTAACCAACACACTGGCAGAGTACGTTTAGTTAACTGCTCATACAGACGATTTATTAAATTACACATACATTATTTGCCTTTTTTTAAATTTAGAATTTAGTTATGTTTCTGCCACCGGGTAAACTCGCACACTAACGCTAGCTATTGTGAGCCGGACATTGACACGGTTTCCCCGCCCTGGGCTCACCAAGCAGCCCCGCGAGCTCACGTTAAGCCGGTCACCGTTAGTCACCGTTAGTGCGGTGGCCCTTCAGCTCGGGAGATCGGAGGTTACCGCATCAAACAACAGTTACAGAAGAGGGCTGTGCACACTGGGCGCCTCGCCCGAGCTAGGTTACTCTGTCAAACGGCTACGTCCCTGCTCGTCACAAGCTAGCACCTCTGCTAACAGAGCTTAGCCGCCGTTTCACCGGCTAATATCGGTGAAGACATTGTTTCAGTTACACCTACCGGGAGTGGGTCGGCTTTCTCAGATCTTGGACACGATGATTTTGTTATTTTTCTCGGCTGTAAGTCTGTGTCATAAAGATGTCTGCCGTTATCTGTAATTGTTTCGATGTCACAGCTACTTCTGCTTCTTCTTGGCAGCTCACGTTCTCTCTACCGGCAGCGGAAGAACCGATTTATTGACGTCAGGACGGAACCGGGTAACCAGAGGGTAACGCCTAAACGTAACGACGCCGTGACGTGGTGTTGCGTAGAGGAGAAGATTGTTTTCTTCTTTTTGCTGTTCTCATATGTTTAATTGAACATTTTTTAAATATTGTAATTATAACGTACATCTTCAGTGAATGTAGTGCAATATAGTTAAAAATAGATTTAAAAAATGATTTAAGTATTTATTGTACTACATTCATTGAATACGTATGTCATAACCAAAATGAAACTAAACTGAATGAAATACATTTGGCATTGCAGGCAGTTTACACTTATACCATTCAATTTCAAAACCATAGTTACGCTGTATCTCAAAAGGTATTGCAAATATTTAATGGGTATATTGCTGGCACCATAATAGGCTCTGACCAAAAGATATATTGTGCATGTTGGGCCGAACTGCATATGTGACATTAGATATCTACATTATGTAAAAGGAACCTTACTTAAAGATGGACATCTTGA
Organism: Taurulus bubalis; assembly: GCF_910589615.1. NCBI lineage: Eukaryota > Metazoa > Chordata > Actinopteri > Perciformes > Cottidae > Taurulus > Taurulus bubalis. The sequence goes on along the minus strand of NC_136599.1, from coordinate 12,691,039 downwards.
TAAAAGGCTGAAAATAATTGATGCAATATGTAAATCCAAACATCAATTATTTTATTCATTTAATTTTTCCCTTATTGTATTTCGCTCAAGCATTTTTTCTTCTTTGCCTCCCTCGAGAAGTACATAGATACATTATGTCGCTTTCTTCATAGCAATCTCAATCATAGAAAAAAATTACAATGTAAAGTAGTTCATCCTTAAACTACAGCACAACCAAACCGTTTAGCCCTGTAGCCAAAGCTAAAAGTAAAAAGTGAACAATGAAGCCGTCCCTATAATTTTGTTTAATAGACATTTTCATTTTATTTGTCTCTTTAAAAGTCTTCAGTAAAAAATTAAACAAATCTCAACTTGATTCACACATTTTCATTTACACATTCACTTGTCTAAATACACAGTGTGTCCCTCAAACATATAAAAAACAGTATCTAGTACAGTACAGAGACGATAGGATGGACCCTTACAGATTGAACATTCACACCTTTATACCTGTGAAGCCATCCTCCCAATCTTATGTGCAAAAATACTCAACAGCCCACTTACTTCTTCACCGGAAACACTTCCCAAAAACCCACATTCATGATACAATTTTCAATAAAAATAGATCTCAGCACTCTATACAATGAACAGTAAATTGGGCCTCAGTGGTCGAAGATCACAAACACAAACAAAAAAGTATACAACTTAATATAATTGATATCAATTCAGTTATTTGTAAGTTTTGAACAATAATAGCAGGCAGCAGCTAACTGTAACGATCAGTGTGGCTTTGTTATTTCATTAGCGCCACAGCAGCATAAAGACTTTTCCGTCCATCAGTTTTGTAAGTGTAAAAGTGGCAATGCGGACACACAGTCTGAACTGTGGGTGACACCCTATAATGTACCAACCGCCATATACCGTAGATAATACACTGACCATGGGTAAGTACCTCATACAAATCCACTTAGAAAATGATCCCTTCAATCGGATTAAAAATGTATACACAGTTCTGCTTATCTTCAACAAACTCAGCTCTCAGTTCAACATGATTCACTCTTTTAAATGATTCATTTATAAATAAAATGTAGAGGCAGTGTATGGCAGACTAAAAATATCTCCCTTTTAGCCAACATGTAAACATTATTTACTATTTGTTATAAAACGCTGAAGTGTTTATACCATGTGGAAGCATGTATAACCTGAAGATATGTGATGAATACTCATGGTAAATACTGACAACACAAACAGTTAGGACACATTGTCAGTGTCTCAAGTAGGTGGTGAGGTTCGGGAGAAAAATTGACAGTGTTAAGGCAAGAGCTGGAGGGAGCGTGATCATTGGAAGCCAAAGTGACTGTTGGCTTTGCACACAAACTGGATGTGTGACTCGATGCAAGGAATCCAAGTGTTCAGCCATTTGTCCCGGTGACATTGATCCACAAAAGCCTGTCTGTTAGCTCAAAGTAGTAGAAAGAATGCATAGTTCATTAATGCTGCACTGACTTCTTATATAATAAAAAAATCCTCCTCCTCCTACAAAACATTACTCAACTATCTCAGATGCTGCCGTTCTGAAGATGCAAAGGGGGCCAGAGAGGGTGTGGAGTTGGAGGTGGTCAAATGATGCAGCTCCTCACAGGCAAAATAGTCCTTCAGGGGAGCAAAGAGGTGACGGATGACCGGCACGCTCCAGGCCTTTCCCAGCACCTTCTGCCTCTGCTGCCGGTTCATGTTTCTCACGTCGGTATAATGTTTGGGGAAACCAAATATGCTGGTGAAAAAGAAGGCATACAGTACTCGTTAGCTGAAGTCTCAGGTTGTTAAACGGTTATGTTCCATCCTCTGCACGGCTTCAAACCACGGCGTCATTCCACACCTGGAGAGTTTCAGAAGCGGAGCATTTTGCGTGCGCTATTTTAAAATGTAGTTAATTTGGTAATTTTTCCTGGTTATTTGTGCTCCTACTAGTAGGCTATGTAGTTAAATAGTTTCTGTCTGTGTCTGTTTTAATAGTGTTTAGGGTTATTTCCTACTTTGTTGTGCTGTAGTCTACAGACAAAATTAATACCGTTTAAAGTTAAATTATGAACCACATGGATCAAAGATGTGTGGCTGCAGTGATCAGGAGTCTGCAAAGGTGTTTATTTGGAAAAGTTATCAGATGCTCTAACTGTTCCACTTCCTGCCTTCAATCTGTTCTGCGCAACTTCCTGCGTCTGTCTATTTTTGACAGTCCATTTGAGCACATCTTAAAAGTCAAGCAAAACTTCCAAATATGTTTGCTGGTTTTCTGCTTCTTTTACTACGATAAACAGAATATCAAACTCTAGGACATTGTTGTCTGATGTTTTACAGACCAAAATAAAATTACCAACCGTTCAGCAGCAATAACGACTGTTGGAGATAGCGCAGTTTTTCCATCCTGGTCAGTAGGACCATGAACCACCATGTGCATACCAGCCACCCACCCACACAAATAACTATTATGATGCCTCTACCTTTCTAGCTCAGTGATCCAGAGGTTGTCCTCTTTGCCATTCTTCTGGAGGACAGGCAGAACAGGAGCGCCACCTTTGACCTGCTTCAGAGAGTTTGGATTGGTGGTGATCGTCCTCACCTTAGTGACCTGGAACAAAAACAACATAAAGGGAATAATTATCAATACCACAACATGAATACCTTCAATGTTCAGGACACATTTCTGCAAGACGACGCCCAAAGATCACAGACAGCGAGGAAGTGCGAGTTTAGCCCGTTTTTACATACAGGGAATTGGCTTTGATATGTCAGTATCTAATAATACAAAACACATTAAGTACTTAAAATAGAGGGACTGAAGTTAAGTGAATAAAATTAAATCCGCAGGTTCAGTCACTGACCCTGGCTTCTCTACCGATCTCTAAACAGTCCTGGAGATTCAGCTTGTCGTTCTTGGACGCTGTAATGGGCCTGATGGGAAATAAGCAGCAAACCAGCAAGCAAATATTATTTTCTACCAAAAACAAAAGTAACTAAATCCTTTACGAGATAAAAAACAAGAAATATGGAAATAAAAAAAGAGAGAAGAACATATAGAAAAGCAAGAATGCATTACTACTGCTAGTCTTACAGACTGACAGATAGAGTACTTTATTAATCCTAGTGGGAAATTATACTCTTAAAGCAGTTAAAAAAAGACAAAGATAATGAGCAAAAACTATACAATACTCTTTACAATAACATATAACTCCAGTCAAACACACTTTGAAACCATTACTTTACAGTAATTGAATCCATATAATTCATGGTTCTGAATTGAACGTCTCACCTGCTCATCCCTGGGATGTTTCCCCAGAAGCAACGCGCTCTGTGAGCAGGGCTGACTTCGACTGCATTTACCAGCACAGGGTTACACTGTTGAATAATCAGATACAAGCCACAGTCATTCTCACTGAGTGTAAAACATGTTAAATCGAGAAAAACAGCAGTGCACTGATTAAGGAAAGAATGAATGAAGAGGTGGGAAGAAAATAGGGGAGGATGGAAGAAGAAGAGGAGAGCGCTTAAGAAATAAAAGGATCCACTGGACACCAAACACAACTGGACGGGTCGAACCTCGAGGAAGCGGCATATGTTGACTTTGTCATGCCTGTTCATGAAGACAACGTTCTCAAACAGCCAGAAGAACGGCCTGGGGTCTTCCTCTTTGGGCTTCAGCAGCTGAAGGATGCGGTAGTAATCAAAGAACAGCCTGCCAGTGCCCTCTGTTGGAGAGAGAAGGGGAATTACAGCGGAAGAATAATGGATATAATAGTATCATCTGCATAACAATAGTGATTACATTGGAATTCATCAAAATCATAAATAGTTTTTTGCCAAGTAGGTTTTTACATACAGGGAATTGACTTTGATATGTCAGTATCTGTTTTTAATCTATCAAATTATTTTTCCAAATCATTATATTATAATAGTATTACCTCTTCTGGTTGAATATCTCTTTGTTGTTTAGTTTTTTCATTTTTTCTGTGATTTAAGTGATATTATTGTAAATTGAGGGTTGCCTCTGAAGTATAAATAAAGATTGAACGCATAATTAACAAAGTAAGAGAAACTACAAAACATGTATTGCAAAGATCAAAGTAATGAGTATACAAATTTAAATTAAGAGTACAAAAGTATGAAATATATCGGTTTTAAAGTAATAGAATTGTGGAAAATTATAAGTTCCAAGAGCCCAAAATTCACACTTTGAACTACAGTTCAAGAAATATGTGGAAGTAGCACTGACAGTTTGACATTGTAATTCTTAATTTTGAAAATCAATGTATTGAAAGCTGACATGCATACAACAAAGTTACGCACCATAAATGCCTTTTCTGATTGGGTTGACGATAGAGAGGTCGTTACAGGGGCTGCCACCGATCAGCAAATCAAACGGACCCCACTGATCGAGCTGTAATATCAAAGAGGAACAAGGCGCTGGATTAATTCATTATTGAGCCAACTGTCATTTCAGCTTTGTCAGCTATAAATGACTCAAAACAACAAAATTAGATTTTCAAATAAAAGTTAAAATTCAAATGGGTCAGATATTATTGTCAGCTAATCGCACAATTTCAGAGAATATGGTAGGAAGGAGGACGAACATAAACATTGTCAACTTGTCAGGATGTGAACATACGGAAAGAGAACATACATGTTTCTGGGTGATGAACCGGGCGTCACCAATGTGGTGGATCTTCTCATCGTGGTTGATGACTGCCACAGCAAGCGAATCTTCGCAGATCTCCGAGGCAACATATTTCTCTACTTTGAAGCCGAGATCCTTCAGCACCAGGTAGCCTGAAAATAATAAATACAGACACACATATATATTTATAATACGGGTAAATTAAATCAAGCATTCTGATTGGTTGAGACTGAGTCACGTGGTGTACTTTCATTCAGCCATAAAGTACTGTACAGCCTGTTTACATTTAGAACGTTCCATACCAGTGCGCACCTAAAATAACAGGTAGATTTAAATTGTGCGACCGTTAGTTGTCATTTCAAGCTTGACAGTTACCAAACATGTTTCGTGTAAACTTTGATATTTTGGGGGGTTATGACTTTTGATGACAATGTCAGCGGTGAATAATGTATTTATGTTCCCTGTTCCTGCTGTACAGTCAAACGTTGATATGGCTCACAATCAGAAGAGCAGAGCAGATAACGCTCTGAGAGCAGACTAGTTAGCGAGGAGCGAGTGCATAAAAACGGAAACTAAGATGAGGAATGAAAAGGGTTTGATCACAAAATCGTGATAATTTCCAGTGAGAGATAATTGCGTCGGTAATTTCCCGACACGAGGCAAGTTCTCTAAACATCATGGAGGAGAAAGATGACGGAAAAAAGACGGACAGAAGCAGCGAGAGCACTTCTTTACATCGGTGGCTGAGTGTCATCCTCCACCCTGCTTTCAACCGGCCTTGTCAGGATTTATTGACGAGACAGTCAGTTTTATAGTCCTGTATGTGCGTCCCGTATGTGTATAGCAGCAATACGGGACTATTTTCTCTGTCGCTGAAATGCAATGCACAATGTTTGGTGGCTACAACTATTTTGTGCTGAAAGGGAGCTTACTATTACTATATATTTTATTTTGACCATATTATGTCATATTGTTATACCACTTTACTTTAAGAAGACGGCACTGTTGGTCTAAGATAAAAACTGGAGGATACACTTTTTTCCTACACGTAGATCATAAACCTTGAATACAAACAGGAGCCCGGCCACCCTACGGAGGAAACTCATTTTGGCCACTTCTTTTTTAATTAAAATGCAAGTTGGATAAAATCTCCACTTGTCCTCTCCATATATGTAGTTAGGTGTCGGTAGGTAGAACTGCCAGTGCCGCTGACTTGCCGCTCTCCTGGCACCTTGACGCCTCCCGCCACGGACTCACCACTGCCAGTAATCGCACTCGCTGTCTCTCCCAACAATGTTCGCTAACGTGTTAGCAAGCTGACTAGCTTGCTATTAAAAAACAAGTTTGAGGGAAATGAAGCCGCTGTAGACATCTTAACGCTGATTGGCCAAGACTCGACACATCAAAGATCTTCTATTTGCGAAGATCACAACATCAGTGTTTCTCCGTGTCTCACTCCAATCTCAGAAACGCTGGGCGGCCAGTTAACACCCCTCCCACCCCCCCCCAAAAAAACTAAAACTCTTCGGATCTACACGATTCACGTGGATGACATATTTTCATTTAAAAACGGCGATTTTCACCGAAAGGCCCTCTGCTGCGCGTCGGGCGTAACAACACCCTTGAACAGTACATGATTGACGATACAGTACTGCCTCTCGTACCTTATTGCTTAAATATATATATATATGCTGTAATAGGACGTTCGACAAATGTTCAGCTAAAACGGCACACTGCTATGTCACTCACGGCCCAGCTAAGATAATGAGAAAAAACAGAATTTGTAATAGTTTGCAATTTAGACAGTCTCAGTACTCACCAGTTGCTATGCCATCAAACAGTGCGAGAACTCGGACTGGTCTGCGCAGGTTTGCAGGGATGGATGGGTAAACACGGTGAGGCTCCTATAAAGTAAAAAAAAAAAAAAGGAAAACCTGTATTTTTAGAAGGAAACACAATTCCATATGACTTAAATTTTGACTAACATTTTTTTATCCAGGGCTCAGATAAAAAAAAAGTGTTCTACACTTTGCAATAATGCATCAATCTGGTGCACTCTCAGAGCAAATTAAGAGGCTAGATCTATGATCTATGGCGGGAGCCGCGAGGCACCTTCACCGTGGCTCTTTCCAAGGCGACCTAAAGCCGGTCTTGGTACCACCACGACGGAGGATATGTGTACGGCGAGAGATCCTAGGAAGGGATCCTCCCACACCGAGCATCCATTCCTGACCCGACAAGTTGAATCCACCGGGCTGACTGTTTGGACCAGCGCTCCCCAACCTTTTTTACACGACGGACCGGTTTTGTGTAAGACAATATTTTCACGGACCGGCCTTCACGGCGTGGGCAATAAATATGACGTAATAAAATGATATGATCGAAGACAATTTAGAGTGCATACAAATACAACTCACCATTACGCCGAATTAATGGGAGCCCTGAGCTTGTTTCTCTGCAACACGCCGGTCCAATCTCGGGGTGATGGGAGACAATAACACCCGACGTGTGTTCTTTATGTCCAGTCTACTCCTAACTTAAACCCTGCTTCACAAAGACAGGAAGTTGGAAATGGACGCAGGTTTTCACTGCTTTGTTGGCAATCTCAGGATATTCTTCCTTGATTTTAATCCAGAACACCGGCAGAGTTGAAACTGACTTTTAAGTTTCATTTTTGGGGTAACGTATCACATAACCTCCTGACATGTGTCAAGAGGTTAAGTCTGAGGTTAGGCACAGATGGATGTATCCGGTCATTTTTCAAAATAAAGGATATTTCCGACCTTGAATTTTTTTTTTTCATTCTTTCTGTGCAGCCCGGTACCAAGGGACCGGTAACGGGCCGCGGCCCGGTGGTTGGGGAACGCTGGTTTTGGACCACTGAGAAGACACTATGTCTGTGCTGAAACAATATAGGGTGCAGCCTTAGTTTTCAAAGTTAAAATGTAGATCACTCACAAACTCCATGGCACTGTTGTTGGCGAATAACTCCTGAACGCGAACGCTCCAGTCCTCTCTGGGAATCAGGGCCCTGTGGGGTCGATGAGGCTGACACAAGTAGCAGATCCACGGGTCCAGAAGCTTCAATGAATCAAACGTCCCCGGACCAACAAGGACGCTCAGACAGTCTGTGCAGTACGATCTGCAAATTGAGAAGAGAATGAGGTAGAAAAACAATTAAACAAAAGTAAAAAAAACTGGGCTCTCAAGCAAGATTGAATCATAGAGGAAAAGATGAACAACCTGCAGCAGCTATCATTGCCACACATTATGACCTCCAGGCCATAGCAGCAGATGGTACAATAGGATTGATATCCATCTTCATCATAACGATACAGAGTTTCTGTTAAGTTGTCCTACGGGGACAAAAACAGCATCACAGCCAGGGGTTAGGGAAAGTTCAACAGACTTATGTCACAGGAGGAAATACAGTGGCTGCGAAACATTTTTTTTATTATTGATTAATCCAGCAATATTTTTTTTAGATTAGTTGATTTATCTAACAACTAATTTATAGATTTCTCTCCTGACAGTGTTAGGTAACTTAATGCCACAGTACACTGAGGAACACGTACTATTAGTAACTGTGCTGTAAGGTAAAGAGAAGCTAATGATTGCTTACTTTACAGTTGGAGCAGAGGCTGCCTTTAAACAGAGGGTGAAAGATGTCAATGTCTTCGGTTCCACAACACAAACAGAAGCCTACCAACAAAATACAAACACAGATACCAATGAGTGACTAAGGAAGTGAAATTATCCATACAGATGCATAGTAGTGTAGTTACATAAAACGGCAAAAAAGGGAAATACTTAAAGCTACTAAAAGGAACTGTCAGTTTGTGTTCATTTCAGCAGTCCCTGTGGACAAAAGTAGTGTTTCCAATCACCAAATTCCCGTCAGATAACCTCTCATTTTACTGCACCCTGGTCTGACAGTCTGCTCTGTACAATCCTGGTTCTGGTTCTCCCGAGCCACCCTTCTCGCCAGCTGGCCCAGCAGCATGGCGAAGCTGGTGGCTGCCGGAAGCCCCACTGGCGTCTGAGCTGCCGGAGTTTCTGGTAAACCTGCATGACTGAATCTAATTTTCCTGCTAAATCCAACCTGGGTGCACCGATAACAAGCGTCAAGGAATAATTATATAGAAATAGCCAATCTTCTTGCTGATGGTTTTGTTTACTTATGTAGGTCATATAGCAGCATCAGTATTACATTGAGACTGCCAAGTTCCTCACAGTAACTTTTTGAGCTTGGTTAGAGATTAACTGGCAGATTAGCAATTCTTACAATACTGTGCACATGTAAACAGGACCACTAATCAATTGACTCATCATTTCAACCCTAAATTAATTAATTAAATATATATATATATATATATATATATATATATATATATATATATATATATATATATATATATATATATATATATATATATATATATATATATATATATATAGATAGATACACACACACAATATGCCGAGACACTCACCTTCGATGTCCAGCTTCATGTTCATGATTCTACAGATGACATCCTCTGCAAGGAAAGAAAACAATAACTGAGTACTTAAATACATTGAGCTGCATTTAAAGGCAGGAGGCATTCTTTAGAAATGTAACTTTATCATTTGTTAATTATTTCTAACTTGACTTTGTGTGAATTTTTAGAACATTTTACTTTCCACAAATTCCAAGGGAACAGTCAAATCTAGCTTGTTGCCCCTCTGATTAGTGTTCTCCTGGTTTGGTCTGTTTTGGTATTGGGTATGATGTGGGGCCATATTCTTCCCATTTTGTAAATAATATATTTAATGGTCATGTGACACCTGTATTGCAAACAGGTGGACTTTATTCAACTAAGTGTGACTTCTGAAGGTAATTGGTAGCATTAGATCTTATTTAGAAGCTTCAGAGGAAAGGGGGTTAATACACACCACTTGTTAGTTTTTCAGATTTTTTTCATTTCACTTTACCAATGAGTATTTTGTGAAGGTCTATTAAATACAATCCTAATTTTTATTCCAGGTTACAATGCAAAAAAGGAATATGTAATAGGCCAATAAGAGTGAATACTGTTAAAAAAGGCACTGTAGGCATATATAAATAACACAATTCAGTTTAATCTGTCTAAGCAACATTTTGTCGTTTTACCTCGTCGTTAAACAGCCCTTTACAACTTTGTTTTTTTAAAGGGTTAGTTTTAAGTCACACTGTAACACTAACTAACTACCTGATTGAAGCCACAGTAGACCATCAACCACCCGTGTTCTGCAAGATAAAATTACTGTTCTTGTCAAAAGAGTCTTGTTGCTTTGAAGAGAGCATTAATAGCTTCAGTTTCCCGTCACAAGCGCTGTCTGATGGCAAGGTAAACCTGTGAAAATATTCTAAAGATAGTGCACATGACATGGCACACAGTTTTTAAAATACATTTTGCTGCCCTCGTCAACAGAAGTACATTGCTTTGTTCCAGTGCTGGTACTCCTGTTGGTTTGTCCAAACTGTGGGAGTACAGACGGTCATACACGGACTACTAAATAAGTACCGTATACAGCCCCAACTAAAAAAAATCCAAACAATCCCTTTAAGAAAGAACTTTCCACACAAATAATGCCCATCTAGTCCATTTTGTACATTTGCACATCGTGTCAACAATCTAGTGATTTAAAGCGTTTTCAGTCAGTCAACAGACGTAAAATATTTTTGGTACCTCTGAGTTTCTGGTCCGGCTGGGTGTAAGCGATGGTCACCTGGTTGACCTTTTTGTAAGATTTGGTGATGGTCCTCTTCTTGTTTGGCAAATAGTCTGGCGACATGTCATGATCAGATCCATCAAACGGACTGCTTTTCTTCTTCTGAGCCTTCCCTCCCTTACCCTTCCCATTCGACCATTGTCCACTCCAGTCCTCTCTCGCTTGCTCACACCCTCCCTTCAACGCTTTTTTCGATGATGCCGATTCTCCTCTGGATTCCTTCTCTTTCATGACTTCTTTAGTGCTTTTTTCCGCAGAATCAATTCCTTCCTTCCGTGCAATTTTTCCACCTCCACCCATGTGAGACAACTTCTCTGTGGAGTTGCATGAAGGTGTGCTAATGGAGGGTGGTGCGGTAGTAATCAAAGAACAGCCTGCCAGTGCCCTCTGTTGGAGAGAGAAGGGAATTACAGCGGAAGAATAATGAATAATAGTAGCATCTGCATAACAATAGTGATTACATTAGAATTCATCAGAATCATAAATAGTTTTTTAATAGAATTGGAAAATTCTAACCCAAAATTTGACATCCGTTTCTGATTAATCAGGTCTGCAACTACTGATGACCTCTTTTGGGGTTTTTATTTGATGAACTGAGTAATTTTCAATAGTCTTCATACAAACAAACAAACAAGACAAATGCATCAAGTTCCAAGAACCCAAAATGCTCACTTTGTCTGAACTACAGTTCAAGGAATATGTGGAGGGCGATTCTTTCGGCTCAGTGTCGATAGTGTTGATGTTTCCCCTCATTGGGCTGGAGGAGCTGAGGGACGGCTGATAGGAGGGGGGCTTCAGGAAACGCTTCAGCTTTACCTTTGGTCTGTTGTTCGTTTTAGTAACACCTGGACAGATGACAATAATACAAAAGTAAAGATCATTTACATGATATATACAATGCATGTCAGATTATGTACTAACTTTTGTTTTATCTGTGTTGCGTCATCCTGCCAAAGAGGCAGACAGTAAAGACTGTGGCCAACCCCGGTCACAAACTCTTTGAATCACTCCCCTCTGGCAAGAGTCTGCAGTCTATCAGGACCAAAACCACACACCAAACAGCTTCTTCCCGACTGCAGCTGTCCTCGATACATATGAATGCTTCAATTAGAGATGCACGGATACCAATAGCTGGAACGGATATCAGTGACAATGGGCCAATCTGGTATCCGATACACATTAAATAAATAAATAAATAACCATTCAATACCTTTATATCTATTTATTTGTAACATTTAGTTTTTAAGTTATGAAAGCAATGTTTAAGTCAAGCCTGATGTTGCCTTAAAAATGAAATAAAAGAATGATCCAAGGCATACAGCGCATTATTCAAACACTGGTATCGGATCTGTACACGATATCAGCCGGTACCTAAAACCCAGGTATTGGTACTGGGACTGAAAAAGTTCTCGGGGAATTTGATAATTAACAGTTAAACTGTTGACCGACAATAAGAATTATTAACGATTAATGTGAAGAAGAAATGTCACGGCTTAATATCACTTCATTTTATGTCGTGTACATTTGTAGTAAAATCTGTTTTGCCTTTGCTGAAAGGCTCACCAGCTGGTGCAGGATCATAGAACATGGGGGTGATTGACAATTCTGCAATTATTAAAAAGATCTTTCATAAAAGACCATGAATAAATCCTTTTTTTAAAACGTCTTATTGTATATCGGCTGCGATCCATTCAAATGTACCTACAAAGTTATGTCAGGCAGAGTGCAACCAAAGAGCAGTTGAGCAGACACCATCCCTTTATTTCTTGCGCCGCCTGCTGTAACCCTCCACCATCGCAGATCAGGACCGTAATGTGTGACAGTAATGAATAAATATTCATAAATCAGAAGTTCATACCATTTGTGACAGCTGTTGGTGGTTGTTGGTTTAGCCCCATTGGTTGAAATCCTCCAATAGCCCAGTCCAACATCTGTTTCAACAACTCATCTCGGTCCCCAATGCATTCAGAAAAATGCTTCTTACAACGTAGAGCTGCCTCCTGACAAGTCACGGATATGTAAACAGTAGCACAAATTCATCACAATATGAACATTTTGAAGTTCTTTTAATTTGGATTCCAAAGACAGTGTATGCTGTATGAGCAGTTACCACAACACCCACTTTCCTATAAAGTCCGGTTTATATTCATTAGTAAATACACAGAGAGACTCAAACCTGCAGAGACAAGAAGAGGGCTTCTCGGTAGGTGACGAGGATGGCGAAGGAGTTGGAACAGAAGTGCTGGGCGAAAGCAGCAAATGGTTTCAGAGTCTGTAAAGTGACCTGGAATCAGAGTAAATAAATTAGAGCAAGAAATGGACATAAGAATAATATATACAGTATCAGGGACTTAAAGATAACACATGTAAGATATATTACAACAACATAATGACAAATTGTATCAAAAAGATGTTAGGGATTTAGAAAGATCTGCCATTCTGAACATGTTTTCAACAGCGCTTCAGGCCTTCAATTTTTATTAAATAGTCAGTGTGTGCAAATTGTCTGGTGCCACAGGGATCCAGTGGTTACAATGTGGCAATATGACTGTACTGTCACTATTAATAAGAAGCAATTATGTACTGTAGTCAACTCTCACATTTAGGAGGACAGGACTCACCTGAGAGGACATGTTTTGTCCGTACCACTTCACCATCCGACTCTCTTTATGAAGTTGAATCTCTCGCCCAAAGGGTATGACGACGGCTGGCCAAGGAGAGAAACCCTCCACTTGACCCCAGACCAGCTCCCCCATCACACCCTTTATAACACACAAGATGAGCATGAATACTGATATTTTCTATGGAAAAATAAATTAAACAAGAACATTGTTCAAAATTATAATATGTATAAAGTAGGCTATTTGTACAAAAATAATTACTGATTATTAACTATGCAAATCTGGACAATCTGTTTTTACCAGCAATTCTACAGAGTTAGGTGGTGCGCTTGTTGAAATCACGCAGTGGTCATCCTCATCTTCATCATCGCCATCATCATCATCATCATCAATACAGATCTCAACGAATGCAGACTCTGGCATTCTTATACCTGCAAAACAGTGACAATCCCCAACTGAATACGTCTTCACTCACAAATGAACATAAGAAGGCTCTCCTGTTCAGCTTGAAGCAACTCTAGGTAAGATTATTACCAAATTAATAAAGACCGTGTGTCAATTTCAGAATTTTAAAGTATTTTAAAAGGATCGTATTACTGGTTACTGCTTCAAGGGATAGTTCCTTGACAGAAAGGGCTGCTTGATGGCAAGGTTAAAGCAGTGAAAACTATTTAAATATAGTGTGCACTTAAATCGTTTTTTAGGTGTCTAAACACAGACAAACGGAGCAGCAGTGAAGACCAGATGTTAACCTGTTTATCAGCACGCATCAACTGACCCAAAGAACGAATGGGAGCGCTGGCCCAGGGAGCTAACCCAGTGGAGCAAAGGCTGACTCAGTAACGTTAGCACAAAAGCTAACCCAGACACACCCACTGAGCCGAAGAAGCCGATTGGAACTTAAATCTTGACAGATATTTTGCTTGTGTTTATATGACTGTGGAATGTAACAGAGTTGCTCATTTATTCTTATAGCTTGCCAACAGGAGAGGTGTGTGAGCAGCGCGTGCCACTTCAGCACCCCATTAGCAGTGCAAATGTCAACCTTTGAAGGCATTTCATTCTCGGGGGAGCTACAAAGTTTGCAGTTCCTACCAGGGAGTTTCCAGAACAGTTTGATCCGAAAACACCTATAGTGGGCTTACAATCAGTGTTAAGAAAATATAACAACTGGCCCTTTCCTCATTCTTTAACTAGATTATAAACACTATTCTACATTTCTTACTTTCTGTTTTCATTGGGCTGCTGGTCCGTCTCTTTTTGGACTCTTCTGAGAAATCAACCACATCTGACGAAAATAGAAAAACACAGTCACATTAGTCCTCATCATCCACAATATTTGGAATTGGTATAAGATTTTCAATACTGAAATGTTCATGTTGATGAAGCTGGTGCAGAAGCACAAACTACCAACGTTGTGTGCTATACTCTCACTGTGCACACATGGCTGACAGTCTTACCAGAGGAATTGTCTGTGTAGTCCGAGTCCTCCATACTCCTGGAGCATTGGGAAGGAAGCTGTAGACTGGGTTCGGCCTCAATGCTGTCGTCATCCTTTGATGAAGTCTCTTTGTTCTTCTCGTCAATATTACTGGCCTGAACAGATTGCCTTAGTTTACTGATGCAGGGTTCTTCTGCCCAACTGCATAGTTGCGGTGAGGATTCGGGGGTTTCCTTTCTGGGAGGAAGAGCCTTGTTGAACACCTTGAGAAAGGAGCAAACAAACAGAGAAATATATTTATGTATAGGTGCTAGAGATGTCACTTTATACTTGAAATCCAAACTACAATTAATAAAATGAAAAAAGCAAATACGGTATGTGATTGCCTGTTGCAATTAAAAATTCTCCTGAATGATATGCTTCAGTCTGGTATGTCTATATTCAGCATGGTCATTGGATTTGAAAAATGCTCAGGCTAAAAGTAGCTTCCAACTCCTAACCTTATTACACATTTTTAACAATAGTCTTCCTGGGCATGAATTTAAGGACAATTTTCTGAAACAGTAGTATACATGAAAACCACAGGCAGCAGTGGCCGGTTCTTTTGACGACAGATTCTTGGACACCAGTAAAATACAGTTTGTGGCACTGATGAACTCAGCTGCAGATGTTTGTCATTAATTATTCATCAAACCAGAGCTTTGTTCTTTGGACATATTAAGTCAGTTTCAGATGTAGCTTTTCACACTCACTTTAGCAAACACCTGCATCCTGCCCAGTGAGCTTGGCAGGGCCAGGATGGTATGGAAGAATTTACGCAGATCAGAGTATGGTTCGGTGGCATCCAACAGCTGTAAAGACAAGCAACTCTTGTAATAACTGAACTAGGACTTTACCTACACTATTAATAATGGTAATAAAACAGGACAATATTAAAACAAAATGACGTGTTGCCACTCAAGGTCAGAGAATGGGAAGGTACATTTATATTATTGTACAGAGATAACATGTTTTCTTTACTGTTCATGAGAAAGTGGACAACAACCATTACTCATTCAGTGAACCTTCAGACAACACAGGTATTCATTCATTCCTGTCACCAGTTGCAAATTGCATTAAATAACTGCTATGCAACCGTGATCCATTGTGTTATCAGTTTACCTTTGCCCAGCATTGCTCCACTTTCACCGCCTTGATGAAATTGAAGTACTCGTATGGCAGTTGATGTTTCTCTAAACACAAACCCAGCTGTTTTCCCAACTCTGACAGCACATCACTTGACAATTTATTTCTCTAAAGGGGAAACAGATATCACAAAAAGCAATACAGAGATTAGATTAAGTCAAGCAGAGAGAGACACAGATGTTTACATCTTTAACTCCAAAAGTGCATGTCCTGAAACAAAGCAATACAACATTACATTAAAATCAGCCTAATGCAGGTTTAAACTAATATATTAAGTCTCATTAAGTATAAGAGAATACAATTCTTCTTACGTTGATATTTTCTGAATGTTTCAGCACTGTGTTGATATTCATCAGAGCAACTTCTCCAAGATGCTCAGGAAGACTCTCCACTAAAGACTTAAGTGCTGCTTTATAGAAAGTCGCTGCGTCCTTCAGGAAGTCCCTTCGCTCCTGTTCGCCCAGATCTACGACAGCGGTGGCCCACAGGAATTCTCTGGCACGAGCACCTACTTTCACCTCCGTTATCGGTAGAAGCTTTGTCCAATTTAGGAGGAGACTCAGGTCTCGCTTCCTGAGAAAGCGCTCGGCGACAGAAGGCAGGAGGAGATTGGCTGCATAGGAGTGAACCAGCTTGGAGGTCTGCTGGAGCTCCGTGGCCACGGTAGGGCCACATTGCTGCAACTTTTGGAGAGCTTGGAGGGGCTCCAACATGTGGGAGAGGAAAATGAAGCGAAGTTTCACTTTATGATCCATCAACTGGGTTCGGATTTGGTCAGCATCCTGTGCTTGCTTCAGTGACTTAAAATAGTCCACTAAAGGCCTCCAGCTGCATACAATCCTTTGCACAGCATGGGTGATAAACAAACACTGCGCAGAGACAGGGAGGGATGGGTTATAAGGCTCGGAAAACAACCCTTTCAGACTGCCACAAACAGGTGGGTAGGTATAGTAGTGAAGGCGGATGTCTCTAACCAGGTCAACCACGCAACTAAAGGAAGCCAAGAGTCCCGCCTGGCAGGCTCTTGTTGCCATGCCAGGGAGGCCACAGAGTGATATTAACTTTGGCTTGAAAGCCCGGAGCAGGTATAGAAACACCTGGCACATTCCCGGGTGTGGAGCGTTACAGTAAAACGCAACACTGTTGGACAGAAGAAGGCCACATTTCTTCAGCGACTCAATCAGAAGATTTCCATCAGTAAATGCAGTGGATGCATTGATGATAGTGTCTGCTAAGGTTTGTGGATCAACAGCATCAACACTCATCTGCAATGTGAGCAGTGGCCTCACCACACTGGCCCCTGAGCTCTTGTCGAAGTATCCAATCAGGACGACGCTCGTGTTCTGCCCTCCACCCAGCCCCACGCCCACATACAGGTAGAGGCAGTACGGCGTGTGTTTGCATGCCGCAATGATGTCGGTGGGGTGAGTTGGACTCAAGATGGCAGAAACTGGAGGGCCAGAAACCTGAGTGTCTGTGCTTGTATTTAAGTGTGTATGTCCATTGTCACTGCAGTATCTTCTGATGAAACGCAAGAAAGTATCACTGCTAGTTTCATTTCCTTTGTCCACTGCTGCTTCTGTTGGCTCCACCTTTACCTGCTCTCTGTTCACTGTCGTCTCCATTTTCTCTGTTTCCAGCTGCATTGTCGCAATGGTCACATCAGTCACATCCATCACATCATCATCATCATCAGATATCAATAATATCACATCTGCATTCTTGTTCAAATTTTCACTGGGTTTTTCTTTTTTGGGTTCTTCTGCTGTGTTGCCCTCTGTCATCACAATAATCGGATGGGTGCGGGAGGAATGATCATCTATGATGGGAGTGAAAAGACAGTATTAGTACTTTTCATACATGGAACACGCAATATTGCTGGCTTACTATATCTGTTAAAGTAAAGAACCTTTTGTTTTGTCATTCAGAAATAGGTCCTGTTACAAGAGATAATAATTAAAGAGATTATTAAGTGGAACTTTTATTTATTTATACAGTACTTTTTAGGCCTTTATGCTTTACGTTTCCGTGCAAATATTGTTTCAAACTGTTGTTTTTGTTAGCAGTACTTTCACACAGAACGTGAATATTACGCTAAAAGCAATGCACATTTTTTTATGAAGCAAGTTTGATTCCTTTTAGCTTTTGCACGGTGAATAAAGACTTCACCCAATCACATTGTGTGAAACAAACATATTCAAAATGTGCACTTATATTATACAAAAACACGGAAGCTCTATGAACCAATGCGACAAACTGTATTACTCCTTTCAACCTTGGCAAAGGCAGCGAATACCACGCAGAGCATTTTGCTAAAACAAAACTCCATAAAAATAATAACTTAGCTCAGACAGACTGACAGCTGCTCTAGGTCAATAGCATCCCGATTGTTGGTGGTCTGCCTGTGCAAATCTATTCAAACCTTGTATTGAAGGAGTGTTGCAACTGTCCTAAATTCGAAATATTCGCAGCAGAGTATTTAGCATTTTCATCTTGTATATTTGTCACGGCCCCTGTGTTTTAAGGCCTTTTATTAAGCGACAAATATGAGCATTTTCTCTCTCTCTTCGCGTACTTAACCCAGCGCTGATATAGCCTTATGTTAATGCAATAACCTTTAATTCATACTTGTGGAATGTTCAAAACGTTGTAGAAATGTTGTTAGGTCTGACCTTGAAAGATTGTTGTTGGTGCATCTATGTAAAAGGTGCTCATTCAAATTCAACATGTAAAACAACATTACATTTCCGTAGTGCATGTTTGAAAGAGGTTGTAAATGGTCAAATAACTGTGTAAATATATTAAATCTAGTCAGAGCAACTGTGAATGGCTTTGGGGACATTTCAGCTTCATCATATGAGGAAAAGTATTTGCCTCAATAACCTAGATGACTCATGTAATTGTTATGTGAGATCAAGCTTCCATATTTTTTTAAGAAGTTGGAATCAACAGCTTATTGCCAATATTTTAACTTTTTACACATTGATGATTTACGATTTGAAAAAAAGTTGTGAGGGAATAGTGTAACAAGTTGATTTTAATGTTATAGTAATATTGCATTTTTTGTTCTCACAGTTTTTGAATAAACTAAGAAAAATTTGATTTAGGGGTTTTAATTTGATGATTTTAATTAACCACATCTTTGCTCTGTAGGCTGTCTGTGTAACAACTGTGAGATATATTCACTGACCCACACTGTTCATACCTGAGTAAGCAGGAACCATGCTCTGTCCACCTCTGGCCTCCAAAGGAGTGTACACCCTGTTCCGGTTGACGTTCTTGTCAAAGAATGCCTTAAACCACTGCAGGAAGGTCAGAGCCACTGCGGAGTCCTTCTTCATCAGCCCCCCGGTGGGGATGCTCTTGAAAGAGAAAGCAGGTCAGTTTAAGTCTCATACTTCTAAATCTATCAGGAAACCAAAATTAAAAAAGGTATGGTGTGTAGCATCAGAAATGGAATATAATATTCTTAACTATGTTTCAATGAGTATAATCACTGGAAATTAAGAATCGCTGGATTTTTATTGGTTTAGAATAAGCCCTTCATATCTACAATTGGGCTGCAGTCGAAAAGACAAAAAAGTATATCTTTTCCTAACCATTTTTCATTGACCTCGATGGAAAACGCCATGAGGCCAAGGAAAGATGTGTTGGAGAATTCATGAAGATTTAGAAAAAGACAGTCACGGTGCTCAGAGAATCCACTTTCAGTACGTAACTTAATTATGATGCCACGGTGGACATTACTGACGGGATTTTACCTTATCACAGCTCCTACTTTATACTTTGGGCTCATTTCACCCAGTTAGCAACTTTCCTACGCTAAAAAAAAAAAAAAAAAAAAAAAAAAAAGGCCTTTTGACTGCAGCCAGGGACACGTTTCAGTAACCGAGATCAGACAAACCAAACAGTGGCTTTAGCGAGAGCCTTTCACATTTCGAAGGCCAACGTATCTCTCTGTCATACTAGTAAAACTGTCTTACGGCGAGCTATAAAGTGGAAAATCATGGTATCTCTGTGCTCGTGAATTTTAAATTACTTATCAGTCAACATGAACACTGCTATCAATATATCTTCAATGAGCTAATATCTGGCTGATTTATTGGTCATGTTCTTAATTGTATTGAGAGCATTTGACATTTTTATAATTACTGGTCATCTGTCATCACTTTTTTTTTTTTTAAAGACTCACTCGTACTACTCCAACTCTTCTGAATGCAGCCTGCAATAAACTGTAGTTGGTGATAGCATCCATTGGGTTGTTGCTTTGGAACTGGACCCTGGAGAGGTCCATGGACTTGGGAGACAACCAGTTCATCAACTGGCAAAAGGCTGCACCTGGGTATTCATACAAACACACAAAAGTGATCAATAATATGTAGTCAAATGATGCTCAGTCCACCCTCCACACAGCTAGTTAAAAAAAAAAATAAAAAAAATAATAATAATATTATATATATATATATATATATATATATATATATATATATATATATATATATACACACACACACTGTAACAGCATTGCTAATGACTGTTTGTTAAGGTTTCATTCACACATTACAAACATGCAATGACCCACCTGTGCATAGCTGCTCCACCTTGGTGAAGCCTGTCTGTAACGTTTCATTGAGCCAAGCCAGCAGCTCATTACCGATTGGTCGCTCGGGGCGAAACAAATGTACATTCACTGCCACGTCCATGTTCGAAAGGGATGGATCTGCACGAACACAATGTAAAATGAAATTGTACATTTACACAAATATGACTCTCGTACACATTTATATTCATAAAGTGCCCAAATTCAAGTTCTAATATTCAATGCAAGCTCTGTTATATAGTATCCGATTAATAACGATATAGGATACACAAATAAGATGGACAACAAGAGCATTTTGTAAAGGATTTAATAACGTGAATGTTTTGAACAAACATCAACAATTACCACCTACTTTCTCATTTACTCTTGTCCTTGCTAAGCATCCTCAGCATCATAACCACAGCCTCACGCACAAGTCCTGAAATTGATAGCAAACAAAGTTTGAATGTGATAAGTGATCGAAATGTTTATTTCCTGGTTAGTCGTTAGGGCCACTCCTACGAGACGTTTGTCTCAAGCAAGCAAGTATCACCAGTTAATTCACCAGTTCATCTTAAAACAGCACAGGACTCAGAACTAACATGTATCACAACAAACATTACCATCTCCCACTGGACTGGAGTTGGACAAGGAACGAAAATAGCACAATTCTTTCCATTATTCCTGCTGCTTTTAAGTAATTAATTCGGAAAGTGTGTACTTTCCTTCCAAATAAATTCCCCAACGTAATATTATGTTTTCCATTGATAAGTCCTGATATCAATTAACAAACAGTTCTACTGACATTTCAAAACATTGTATACAATTATTAACTCTGGTTGCTGCTGCCACAACCATATTTCCCCTTGGGGATGAATAAAGTATATCAGAATCAGCTTTATTGGCCATGTAATACATGGAATTTGACTCCGGTTTCACTTAGCTCTTTTCGTACTTATGTACATACACAATAAACAAGATAAATAAAAATATATCCTAAAATGTATTGTTTAGTACACCTGCACATGTCAGCAACTGCTTGGGGATTTTCTGCCCTAAATGATGCATTCAAGCCGTGTTGAAATATAGTACTTCACTCCCTTTAGACAACAACTAATAATGGACATTGTCGTCGTGTTAAGACTGAGAATTAGATCTAAAATTAAACAGACATTTGACTTCGGCTCCCATCCTTCTACAAATAACCAAGAAAGCAACTACTGCATTTGTAGCGGACTGTGATACTTTGCTTGTCAACACAACGCCAATTCAAACTAAGCATGAAACAACTCAACAAACTGCGTTTACAAATTACCCTAATTAATTAAAAACTTTATTTTCCGATGGCAAATGTAGTTTACTGCGTGAACGTGAATGCAACCTTGCTTGAGGTCCAATCAATGCATAGAGGTCCGGTGTAGTATGACGTTAATGACCCTACACCAATCAGATTGGAGGGGGTAGAAGTATGACCAATAGAATCAATGAAACCAGCAACTGACACAGGGTCAGATTAAAAACCGGCTTCACGGTGATATGGAGAAAATAAATTGGACCTCAGGTCAACTGGCCGACGTAGGAGCATTACAGTCTATGGGTGGGACGACGAGCAACTGGAGGGGAAACAACGCAAACGAGCGATGGACGATGTTGGGTCACAACAATAACTTTACAACTTCCAGATAAACAATGAACCAAGAGGCTAATTAGCGTTACATTCCCTAGCCATCCAATAGTGTTGACAGCTAAAGCACCATATCCATATAACTCTAACACAACATATAATGCTACCAAATATATTTTATAATGTTCTAAACTATCGATTAAACTGTTCGCTACCGTTAACCGTCAACAAGCTAAATCAATCTAAAACTATGCAGACGAAGTGAAAAGCTAGGTTATTTTAAATCCCCGCCATTTAACTGAATGAGTTTATTTTGAAAACGAATGTATCTAACGCTAGCTAATAAACATGCAACTGGTGAAACAAGCAAAGACGTTAGCAGCCAGTCAACAACGCAGGCTAAAACGTGAGCTGAAATAACTTTACGGCACCATAACTTTCACGTTTGTAACACGTGACTTGTTTTGAGGTACAGTTGCGTCAACGAACGTTGTTTTCTAGAAACAACTGTGAGTTTGAGGTCTAACGTTAAGCTTACATCTTTGGAAAACACATTCACAGAGCGGTATGAAACGTGTGTACTCACCCCCTCTGCTTCGTCCCCTGGTTTAAACTAGCTAGCTACCAGTTCCAGATTAGGCCACCCCCAACCTCAAATCCTAAACCACTAACCCCGCCCCTCCGCACCACGCGCTGCCAGTTAAATGTTGTTCAAAATGGGTGTTTGGCAATATAATCAAAGAATCTTAACTCTATACTATTTGATTTGGTATAAAGAGCAAATGTAACACAATTACGAGTCAACGTTCATTCATCTGACAGGGATCAGAAAACAGCGTCACATACAGCTCACATATATGTTGCTATGCTAACGACACTCAGTTTTAGCCTACCGAGCTAAGTAGGCTTTGGTTAGACTTAACGCTACTTATTAAGTAACTTAACGTTAGTTTTTAAAGCTTGCCCAATTGTTGATTACATCCTGCTCGTATGTTTTTGTTCGGAGGTTAGTTAAATTAGCACATTTGCCTGAGAGCAAAGATACCCAGCGCCGTGCGGGCGGCAATGGTGAGTTAAACGAGAAACGAGAACTTCACATATGCAGTAAACACCGCCATGTCCTCACCGTCATTGGATCTCAAACGTTACAACACACGATGCACTGGAGGGGAATGGGGGTTGGTAGAGACGAGTAAATACAATACTTATTTACAATAAACAAATTATGTCATCAAGCCTCAGATGACAGCATTCATTTGGTTGGTTTCTGACAGAAACAAACTGTCTCTATGCCAACTAAACCTCTCTGAGATCTTACTTTATACTTTCAATACTTCATTGCTGCATGTCCTCTGTCTTTGACATGGTCAGAAACAAACCACATCCGGATGTAGATAATAACGGAATACATACATTTTAAATCTCACCTCTCTCTACTTTACACAGAGAGAGAAAGAGAGAGAGAAAAAGGGGGGGGGGGGGGGGCTTTTTGAATAGACTCTTCATTCTGGTTTTGCCACAAATTCTAACAAAACTACTCAATGTAGCAATGATTTCTTCAGTTCTTGTTCTGCTTGAGCGTCTTCATTGATACTACCGACCACAACAACACTAGCAATGTGTTGGTATCACTAATATTGTATTAATAATTGTTTGGCAGAACACAAATGTCTGATTGGCACTGTTTGTATTTGTGGGGTACCACAGGGTTCTGTGTCAGGACCAATGTTTTTTTGTTTGTTTTTTTACAGTTGCTTTCACATCACTAGGATGTTTCTTCAATCGCCACCACACCACCCACATTGTTCTGTTTCTAACATAATCAGACGCAGAACTTCTCATTCATGTTTTCTTTTCATCCAGGTGTGATCACTGTAACATTCAACATTACAGCATTAAAAAAACACTAGTCCAAATTGCAGCCACCAGAATTTTGTATCTGAACCCAAGCATTTGAGCACATAACACATAATCTGTTCTCATCCCAAAGTTCCCTGTTTAATTCAGATCAGACTGTAAAATTGTTTCTTTTTTACATGCAAATAATAAGCCTCTTCTTATCTGGCATAGCCCTGAGCAGATATGGAGATTTTAGTTGAGTAAAAATCTATATGTTCACTCTCATTCAAATGAATGTATAATAGGCTGTACGCTTTGCTTATTTTCTTTTTAAATCATTTGTTAAGAGCACGGAGACAGTTGTGATTTTGCAATTAAGATAAAGATAAACATACCGGTTCCCATTCTAAGAAGTGTTAAAATCATATTCAAATCCATTACAGCACAAGTTCTCTCAACTATACTCAAATAAGAAAGTATTGATTAATTGATAACAAAATAAAGGATAACTGATAAATCATTTAATTATCGCGTAAAATCCAAATTAATGTCTTTAGGGCAGTGGTTCTCAAACTTTTTCTGTCGGGCCCCACTTTGGAGGAAGAAAAATGTTCGGGTCCCACTGCCCCAACAAAATTGTAACAAAATGGTCCAACTTTTTGTGACTCCTCCCTCCGTGCTTTTTCAAATAATACAATAAAGAAAATGACAATCCCTTTCAAGTAAACCAGATTGCACCATCAGACAAAAACTAATAACATGTGCAATCACGTTGTTAAAACAATGCAAATAAAGTTTTATCTGTGCAAAAAATATCTATTATTTGGCAAAAAAATTACTTATTGTGGCTCCAAATAACCTGTTTTGCATTGAATATATTTTCAAGATAATAACAATAACGTTCAACCTGTGCAAAACAAAATGAGTGCAGATGTGTGAGCATCACGTTGCATCAGTATTAGTGAAACCACAAGGTAGCCGGTTCATCCCCATAGTTTCATGTTGAAGTGTCCTTGAGCAAGACACTGAAGCCCCAGTGCTTCACAGCAGCACACTGCCCCTTAATTACTAAGGATGGGTAAAATGCAGAGAATAATTTCCCCACTGTGATATTAATAAAGGATTACATAAAATAATAATAATAATAATTTTATATATTTAAAAAAACAGCATCACCCCCTCCCACCCCACAGTTTGAGAACCACTGCTTTAGGGTATCAGACATGCAATACAATTTTTTTTTTCCAAGCAATTTGTCAAGAATGTTATGATTTTATATCCGGAATAATTAATTAACCAATAATGAAAATAATCCTTACTTGCAACTTTATGAACATTTATAGATATTTCGGCCCAGAGAGTTAATATTGGAACAAAAGATGAATGTACAAAAAATATTTAGGTTACACACAGGACCATGGAAGTGTTTTTTGCTTTTTATTGAGTAACAACTATATATTGGTTGCTATAGGAAGCCAATAAACATACACAAATACATCAACACTAATCAAAAGAAGTATAAAAATAGCACAGAATCTATTCTTTAGATCCAAAAAAAGCTTTCATCAAAAAAAAAAATCCTCAAATGGAATCCTGAAAAAAGATATCTCACTAAAAGGTTGTAGAATACAAAGTAGAAACTTCTTATATTATTCACACGCAAGCCTATAAATGCACTCAAATGGTTTTACATCTACACAACACAAGATATCAAAAACCTATTGATTAAAATGCTCTATAATGTGCAATGACATTACACATTTAAAGAAAGCTTAACTTTGTTAAAAAGAAAACAAAAATCTATAGTTTTTTTTGGCGAACTGTTTTCAAGCTAAACGTTCACCAGTATTACTGAAGAATGTAAACAATACTTTTTGTTTTTTAAAGGTCTTACAATTTAGACGAAAGAGGCTCCTGGTAGCACTATAAGGGCACTTTAACTTTGAGCACCAGAGAGTAGTTAGACATTTCTTAATGAACTGGTCATTTAAACATGAACAAAAAAAAAAGTTTGTGCATTTTGTGTAAAAAAAAATGTAGTTCTTGGTCAAACAAGAGAGTTAAAACCCTTGTAAACCTTTCTATCAATACAATATGTGCATTGTTTCAAAAATAAAGCTCCAGTGATAAAATACAAGCTATATATATACACAGGGCATATGGGAGCATAAAGCTACAGTATATATTCACAGAACAGAGATCCTACAGGAGGAACGATGTACAGTTGCCCCTTTGTCTGAGGTAATGCCCATTTAGTATGATTTGGTGACAGTTGACAACGTAAAAAAAGATTCCTCCAGTTATAAAAATGAAAGAAGATATTTTAAAGGAATATATCAATTTTTGAAGAGAATTGGTACCAAAATAAACTGTCCAGTAAACCCCTCTGTCAGGTGAACAGGCTAAAGCTTAAGCATACATACTGACATGCAATTGCAGGTAAAAAACAATGGCAGTGTATAATTATGAAAAAGTATTAAAGTATTAAAAAGCTACTTTATTGCAATAACTTGTTGTTAGGCTACTTGTAATTATTATACATACTGCACACCAAAGCATGTGCACCACACAGAACAAAGCAGAGTATCAACTAGCACTTTAGAGATGATTTTCATGGCATGTCAAATGTTTTGGAAACTTAAGAAGGCATTTAAACCAAAAGTGGTAGTTTACATGGAATATTGCGTGTTCGCCAGTGTTTCCCACCTTTTAGTTTTTTTAAACCAAATTTACACACAGTGACACTCGAGCTTTCCTGGATTCAAATTAACTTCTCTTATCCATGTGGCTGACATCACTGACATCAGCCACCACAGTGAGCTAAACAAATTGTGTTTAATGATAAAATCTAAACTTCTACAGCAGGATAAATGCCATCACTCGTAAATTCTTAGCTGTCTGGAACGGTTACCAAAAAAATCTCTATATCTGTGTTTTTGCATTGGCTTGTTTCAAGTATTTGTATGTAGCTATCAGGGAGATGTCTCTGTGACATTATAACCAAAGTGTCACACAATCTATACAAAAATATTTTTATATAATCTTTAATAAAAGTTTTTTTTCTTTTTTAAGGAAGCTATTTTGTTCATATGAACTCATCTCAAAGCAAAAGACAACAAGCTAAATTATTGTCTGTTTTTCTTTTACAACAATAAACAACAACATAACTATGAAAAGGAACAAAATATAAGGACAAACCCTGCTTCATCTCCAGGTTGGCCAACAGTGCACTAGCTTCCATTGCTGAATGTATTTTCCTGCGGAGCACTTTTTTCTTTCCATATGCAAATCTAAATATGTTGTAATTTCCACAAAGATTAAAATATTATTTTGTTAGCATTGAACAACCATAAGACTTTCAAAGTACCTGTGGGGCGTAGACTTGCGGAAAATATTATTGCTGAATGCCGTTTTATTTATCAATGAATTTTTTATAATTTAGTACAGTTGTGGATATTTATTATCTTAGAATTCAGAATTATATACCATGTTTCGGCTTTTCTAAACAAACTCCTTTTTTGAGAAAATACATTCAGGCCTGATTCTAGTGGAACAGCATGTCGGCCCAAATCTGTCCGTCTAAAGACTTTGATTCATTTTTTTTTTTTTTTTAAGATCAACAGCCTGTCACATATTTTAATCATCAGTTAACTGGAGGCATAAACATCCTCTGAAATGTTTACACGTCCTTAAAAAAAAGTTTGATACAGGGCCGTAAAAAGCTGTACCTTTGGTGCCATGTTGTTCTCTATTTTCTACAACTACTAAGTGTTGTCAACTTAAAAACAATACCTTCTAAGGGCATTTAAAAATGAATCAAATCCTGTCACGGTACAGGCCTAATCTTAATCGACAAAACAGGTGAGTCAGGTTTCGCCATCTTTCCCTTTGAACTCAGCTGAACTTCCAGAGAGGCGAAGCACTCTCATGGCCTCGGTTATGGATGATATAATCAGTGATACTATGGGTTAAAAGACAGCTTGTGCTTTTGTTTATCTCAAGTGTTAGTGTGTGTTATGTGTGTTTAAGGTTGCAGTGCATTCTCACCAGGATCCCAAAAGGACTAGACACAAAAACAGCTATTTTCCAGCTACACTGATTTGAAAAGAAACTGTTTTTTCTCCTGCAAGAATGGAGAGAAACTTCCAGCTCTTTTCAAAAATGTGTCCGGCGGCTGATGTTCCCTGAAGCCACAATTACAATGGAAAAGCTGGTGTGTCATTATAACTGGTGATGTCTGGCGTCTATTCACAGGCGAAGTAGTCTTTCAGTGGTGCAAACAGATGCCTGATGACGGGGACGCTCCAGGACCGGCCCAGGAGCTTCTGTCTGGCACCGCGACCCATGTTAGACACGTCTGTGTAGTGGACAGGGAAGCCAAAGATCCTGCAGGGGAAGAAATACACAACCACTATTACAATCAATGTCACAATGGTGCTTAATCAGTATGACCATGGTAAAAGGATAGGACTGGAATGGACATTCTCATTCAAATCACTGCGTGTGTGCGTGTGCGTGCGTGCGTGCATGCACGCGTGTGTGTGTGTGGTTCCAGCTAACCTCTCCAGCTCAGTGCACCAAAGTATGTCCTCTTTCCCGTTCATTATGACAGGAAAGTGTTGGTCCTTCCCTTGTTTGATGGAGTTGGAGCGGGTAGTGATGGTACGCACCTTCCCAAACTACGAAACAAAAAATACACGGTGAAAGAAGAGACCACATTTTAAAAGTGTAAACTGTGACTTTGTTTTGTATTTTGTTTTTATCAAACCTTTGCAACTCTGCCGTGATCCAGACAGTCCTGCAGCTCCAGCTTATCCATCCCAGAGGCACACAGAGGCCTGAAACGGTGAGGAGTATTCACACTTTATATAATATAATACATATATGTGTGTATATATATATATATATATATATATCATAAGCAAAACCCACACAAAACATCTATTTTTTGTAGATTACAGTAACTATTTTAGCCTTACAGTAGATACTGTGATGTAACATGGCTGCAAATAACAATTATTTTCATTATCAATTTGCCTGACAATTATTTTCTAGACTAACTAAAAATAGTTTTAAATGTCCATCCCAGTTTCTCAAAGGTGATGTCTTCAAAGGTCATGTTTTGTCAGTTCAAAACCCAAAGATATTCAATTTAATATGGTATAATGGATTTTCTGTCATTTTTGCTTGAAAGATTACTTTTAACTGTCAATATCTTTCTGTCATATCACTAATTGATACGTTGAATATGCGTGGCAACATATTATTCACCACTATAAAGTTACCAATGTTTTTTCTTTGAGAAATTGGAACTGAGATGATGGTGACGAGTTGTTTCCCTACCTGTTCATGCCCGGCAGGTTTCCCCAGAAGTATCGGGCACGGTGAGCAGCAGACACCTCAATAGCATCAATCATCACAGGGTTACACTGCAACAAAAAAAAGAAACACAAAGACACACATTGATTACTCAATTAAACTCATGATAATCAGAAATATACAGCACCTAAAATGATTCATAGGCACTTTCCTGTTTTTAAATCCAGTGTCTCAAAGGGCAAATCACTCTGGTTTACACCATACAACAGAAGGTTAGAGAGGTGTTTGTCAATATTAGTTTGTGAATGCTGAAAATGTCTCCACACTCGGCCTTTACATAGAGATCATTAGTCTCGTGCTACAGTGCACATCAGCTGTGGCTCGATGGCTTCAGTATTTCTGCTGCTAAAGGATTAGCTCCGCTGCTATATCAAAATAAAATTGCTATCTTGCTGGTTTCAAAAGTGACATATTATCTTTTAAAATAAATACCTTGTGGTGTATTGAATTCATTTGTAAAAGTAAATACACTTAAATAAATATCCAAAGAAACTTTAAACAGACTTTTTAGTGTTACATTTGAGAATGAGAATGATGTTTGGTGTGATGTTTTGTTCCCTTGTAGGGCTCTATTTCTTTAAATAGGGAAATTAGTCTGGTTCTCTGTTCAGTAACTTGCAAATTAGTCTTAAAAACAAACATGAACAAGAATAATGATAAGATCGTGGATCGTGTTCCTACCTAAAAAAAAATTGTGATATGATATTGCTTTGTCATAGCCATATCCAGTCCATATCCCTCACGGTTAGGTCTAAAATTAGATTTCAGGTTGAGGTCTCGAACTACTTCTTCCGCTACACATAGAAAAATGTATGGACTATGTTTCCTTCGCGGATGTCTTTGGTTTATGTTTTTGATATTCTGCAGCTGTTTACACTCGACAGTCCATAAAACTCACCTCTAGGAATCGTGAGATGTCCCTCTTGTCATTGACGCCCATGGCGACAACGTTCTCAAACATCCAGAAAAACGGCCTGTCCTCTCCTTCTTTGGGTTTGGCCTCGCTCAGCAGACGGTAAAACTCGAAGAACAGCCTCCCTGTGCCTTCTGGGGGAACAAAGCACGTCAGTACAGACTGAACTTCTTCCTAATTAAATTTTGGCACCTCCCAGTGGCCACTCCAGATAACCCTTTAAACATGAAACACTAAGTATATTTGAGATTGGCCATTTTTTGTCATACAAATAAAATCATTGGGTATTTAGACAAGCTAAAAAACTAAAGACATTCACCTCAACTCATAATAGTTAAACTAAAATGACTATAAACCAGAGATTAACGACCACAGCCATTCACTGCTCAAACTATACATATGTAACTATATATAATATGACTGAAACAAAGTCCCTGACGTGACTTCCAATGGCCGGTACCAACCATAGAGACCTTTCCTGGCAGGATTGACGATTGACAGGTCGTTGCAGGGACTTCCTCCGATCACCAGGTCAAATGGACCCCAGTCGAGAAGCTGAGAGAGACAACAGCACCACCAAGTGTTAGACTGAGGAAGTTACATCTACTGCATGAATAAAACAACAAAACAACAACGGAACTAAAGTAGAACTCACTTTGTACAATATTCTCAAACTTTCATACATCTTCTGCAACTTTACTTACAATGTACCATGAACACAACTAATACTCTTAATTTAACCCTCAAACTACTTTTTCCAGCAGAAAACCATTGAGAAGGTTGTTATTAGTGCATTCAGGTCCAAATTTTGGTACCGTATTTTAGAGCAAAGTATTATAATTCTACATATTGTGTTATAAGCTAAGCAACTGACTCTGCAGACTGTGGAAAGAGGAGTGTTAGTGAAGAGTAGCTGTTACCCTTTCAATTAGGCGTCTGGTCTCTCGTGCTAATTGCTAGCAAACATATATCCCAGTCTTGCATGATTATATACTGTATGTTGTTACCATAACCATCACTTTACAGCACCATTACCAAACCACAATCATAACAATAGTCAATGTGCTCGTGATTAGCATAAGATGCTCAAACCAGGCTGATATTTGTTCATTTGAACTTTAAATTACTTAAATGATAATTCCATAAACGTTGATTGACAAATCAATTAACTGACTTAGCTCCAAATGAAGTATTAATTTAACCAGCAACAGGCACAAGGGTGCTAATTTCAGCCCCCATCTAAACTGGGCACATTTTGTTCTCTTTCACCCTCTCGCACAAATGCCTCATTTAACAAGAGCAGAATGAAAGGAATGAAAGAGATGAAGTGAAAGAAAAAGAAATGAAGGAGTGACACACACACACACACACACACACACACACACACACACACACGCACACACAGTCACTCTCTCTCGTTCGTGTCACGAACAAATGAAAGGCTCCCTAAGGGGATTTGAGAAGGCTGAAGCTGCTCTTTGTCCCGAGAAGGAGTTTCCAAACGCTACTGAAAGCCGGGTAAGTTTGAAAACTCTGGAGTTACCTCATAGTGTGGACGGGCGGAGCCGTAGAAGTTTGAAAACAATGATGCAGACACCCGCGTTTGCTGCTTGATTCTTAGCAGTAACAACGCACCCTTTAAACATGGATAACGGATAACAAGCGTGACTGGCCTTGCTAATAGCTGTTGTGCAGTTCAATTCTGCATTTTATATAATTCTACTGCTGCCGACATGCGGAGGAAGCAAGTGGTTATTGGAGCGAATAGCTAGCGGCGTGTCCAGAGCCATTAACGGCCCCACGGAGCGAACGTTTGAAGTCCCGGTTTGCGGCTTTGAGGAGGGTGATGGGCACAAAACGGAGGACTTTTTTTATTTTGTTTTTGATTGATGGATGGATGTCATGATATTACCGGTTGAACTTATCTAAACACATATTTAGTTTTACAAGAATAAAGACATTTATTTTTACATCGAAACAGATCGCTTCTTGTTTAAACGATTGGCCGTCTGGGTCAAGTAACGAGCACTGAAAGTTGAGAATAATAACTTTTATGCGCCTCTAAAAACTGCCAGCTAAATGCAATGTGCGGCGCAAGAGAGGAGTTTAAGCTAGGCCACCACATGAAATACATATCATCCTATAAGTATAAGTACCATAGTCAAACAATGGTTTTGCTGGCGATGGATTTCTAAGGGCGTGTCTCGGTCATGTTTTAAATAACATTTCTTGGGGAGCTTAAAACTGCCAGTAAGTAGATCCACTCCATCATTTCAACAGGTATGTTCTTGATATTCCTGACACTTGAAACTATTTATTTCTTACGTTTTTCTTGGAGATGTTCCTGACATCATGGACGTACTGTATCTTTCCTTCATGTCGGACAACACCCACAGAGATGGAGTCCTCGCACACCTCTGATGCTACGTACTGGTCCACCTTAAAACCCAGGTCCC
This sequence comes from Taurulus bubalis, assembly GCF_910589615.1. NCBI lineage: Eukaryota > Metazoa > Chordata > Actinopteri > Perciformes > Cottidae > Taurulus > Taurulus bubalis. Next base: position 12,658,597 of record NC_136599.1, on the reverse strand, counting down.
TTAAAACCAGGTAGCCTGGAAGCACAGACACAGTTTGTGTTATGACCTGCTGTGTTTCAGGTGAATTAAACACCAAATGGTCAAGACATCAGTGCAAATACATTCATTCACTGTCTGTTTCTTGTCATCCACACACTCGTCCTCACCAGTGGCAATGCCGTCAAACAGGGAGAGGACTCTGATTGGTCGCCTCTGCTCTGCAGGGACTGCTGGGAAAATCTTTTGTTTCTCCTAGTAGGGAAAAATTAAGACAGATTCTACTTGAGGCTCATTTTTATCTGGGCAGCTAATGTGTTAAAGATAATCTTTTCATAAGTTAGGTAATTATTTATTATTACTAAAACATGTTCTTATCTTCATTTCTGGAAAGCTGATGATATGCTCTGCTTATTACATTCAAACTGGATTGTTACATTATAACTTTGAAAGTCATAAAAGGTTAGTTTCTTTTGCATTAGGTTGTTCAAGTTTGTATTTAGTTGACTTCCTGTTTGCTTCTGATATAACCTCACCTAGTTTGTCCTTGCAAGTCTGGCTTTTGGTCAAGACTGAATTTCACTTAAATTAATTTCAGTTTGCAGTATTTCAGAAATGTGGTAAGAAGAAGACATAAAACATAAAAGAAGTTACAATAAGTCTTATTAAATCTTGTCCATCATATTGATTTATCTTAGTTGGGAAACAATGATATAGAATATACACAGAAATATTTACAGATAAAGAAAAATATAGAGTTGTATACAAAAATTCTACTTTTGCCAAACATACGTGAAAAAAATAAAATACAAAGGGACTCACAAACTCCTGTTTACTGTCACTGGTGAAGAAAATCTGCAGCTTGAGGCTCCAGTCGTGGCGTCGCTTCAGGGCGCCGTACTGCAGCATTGGCTGGCACATGTAGCATCGCCACGGGTCCAGATAGCGAGCGTTGTTAGACGCTCCGGGATCCACCAGGATGTCCAGACAGTCCACACAGAAGCACCTGGAAAGAAGAGAAGAGAGGAGGTGAACGGACAGACAGACACATTGGTGGGGAAGATAGTAGGTCATGTATTGTGTGTGTGTGTGTGTGTGTGTGTCTCTGACCTGCAGCAGTTGGCGTTCCCGCAGAGCAGAACCTCTCGACCTCCGCAGCAGACGGTGCAGTAGGACTGGTAACCGTCATCGTCGTACATGTAGGACATCTCCAGGTACACGTCCTGAACACACACACACAGAAATAAATCGCATTAATACATCTGGCTGTAGACACTGCCACACTGACATTGAAGCACATCTGCAACAATTTAAATTAAATAATCTTCAAACATGCACTCAGTTGCCAGTTAATAAAGTGTACTTTAAAATGATGCAGTATAATACAATATTCCTGCAATAGAGCCTCCATTCATGAAGGTTATAATGTGCAGTTTGTGTTGTGTGGATTCAGCTACAGGATCATTTCGAAGGCTTCAGTTTGTGGATCTCGGGGGACGTTTTTGACATTTTCAAGTGCAACTACTGCATGCTCAATGTGCAATTATCTCAAAACCTTAAAAATGACTATTTCATTTATAGTCGGTGTCCCAGTGCCAGAGCCTTGGGACTGGAGCACTGAGATGAAATGCAGCCATCATACTTTTTCCTGATATGACAAGTCAACATGTTTGCCTTGAAAAAAGTTGATTGACAAGGACCCCTGAATGCAACGCAAACATTACCAACATGGCTGAGCAGAAAGCGCCACCTTCAGGAACTCATGAAAACGTCACACTTAATAATTCAATGTGTTAAGCTACTGATTGTGGAAAATAGTAAATTGTTTTGTTGCTCTACCTTGCATGTTTGGCACAGGCCTCCTTCAAACAGTGGGTGGAAGGTTGCTGCTCTCATCTTTCCACAAGAGAGACAGAACTCTGTAAAAAATTAAACAACACGATTAATAATTCACAAATCTATTCACACAGAAACACACAGTGTGAAAGAGTGTGTCTTTACCTTCTATACTTCTTTTATTTTTCAGAACTTCATTCACCATTTGTTCTGAGAGGAAAAGAAGGACAATGTTATGAAGTATGAAAAGACAAACACATTTTCATATTGGGATGTCTCCAACACATATTAATATGGGCCTCTTTTAGTCTTAAGCCCTTTAAACGCAGGTTTTTGTTTCAATGTGCAGCCAACCTCAAATGAATACCATTCTCAACACAAAAGTACACTCAGCCCAATATATCTGATGCAAAAATAATAACGTAAGAAACATAAGCTAATCTGGACCACAAAACAAATTCCAAATTTAGCATTTTAATCCCCATTTAAACCTTAAACAGACAAAAAGCAGGAAAACAAAAAGGTTTAAGTTCCCAAAAAAATGAAAGAAAATAATATGCCAAATGATAAAAAACTTCCGTAACCTATACGCAGCAGTGAGAAAATGTACCTCTGCTGTAGGACTCCTCCGGGGCGGCCTTGCTCTTACAAAGGCTGACTCTGGGCCGCTTGGCGCTGGGGAAATACTCTGGCAGGGAAACATCGAGGACCTGGTGGTCCAGAGGGTTACTGTCTGCGGGGAGACAGAGGAGCACTCCGACTTTACAGTAATTTCCTCACTGAATGGCAGTTTGTTTTGTGATGAACAGTGTGCGACTGGTTTGGTGCTGCTGCCTTGCTCACCGGCAGTGTTTGTAGGTTTGAGTCCCTCCTCCCCTTTGGGCAGGAAGCCGCCGTTGGCCCAGTCCAGCATGGGTTTGACCTGATCTTCTGGAATGTCCGACTCGCAGGGAGGAAACTTATTCTCCGCCCGGACACTGGCCATCTGTGATAAAGAGATGGAAACTTTTTCTCTGAACGGGATCGAAACCAAAATAAATGTAGAAACACAGACTGTATAAATAAAGTCCACGTGGTCACGTGACGTCACCGATTGCTTTGCGGACTACGGTTTTGACGTTTCGAGTTCGGCTCATTCTGCTTTAATTAACGACTGAGGAGTCCACGTTCGACCGCGTTAAGCAGTCACGCCCCGTCCAACTAAAATATCGAAATATTTAACAACTAATTTTTTACATCATTGTAATGTAGTGTGCAAAAAAACTGTTGTCTGTAATAACATTTAGTTTATTTTACTTGGCATCTGGTTGGTACACACACACACACACATGCACACACACACACACACACACACACACACACACACACACACACACACACACACACACACACACACACACGCACACGCACACTTCCAGTGAACTGGTGTTCTGACCAGAGAAACCACACCCGCATATTTTTTACAGCAGACATCAGATTAGCTAGCCACTGACCCCCTCCCCCCCCCGCCCCCCCCCCCACACACACACACACACACACACACACACAGCCAATGTATAATTGGAGACACCTGCACTGAATAAAGGTGGTTAATTTCAAAACGTGGCACCTAATCCACATCTACGCTTACCTCCAGTGCTTGGAAGATAGCCCTGCGATAGGAGGCCAGTTTGGTGTAGGAAGCCTGGCTGAAGAACTTGGGGAAGGCAATGATAGAGTCTAGTTTGTCTGCAGAAACCTGGAAGGAAAAGAAAATGTGGCATCGAACAATGTGCAATGTGTGCAACTATTATACGATGTTCCTCTCCCTCCCTCCTTCAGTCTGTCTGATGTGCTTCTTCCCTCCTCACCTCAGAGAACTTTCCATCTCCAAACCACTGCAGCCACCTCATGCCGTTGTTGGCCTGCCGTTTGCCAGTGGCGCGCCACGTCACCACGATGCCGGGCCACCAAGAAAAGCCCTTGATCTTTCCCCACACCAGCTCGCCAATGCTAAAACCCTTATTGTCCTGGATGGAGGAGGCAGAGTGTAGATGGATCATGTTACGATATTGTACCTGTACCACTTTACTAATAAGAGACAGTCGGTGGCAGAAGAGAGGAAGAATGAAGATAATGGAAAGAGAAATTTGTTTGAAGGAGGGCTGTGAAGATATCTGTAAAAAGTAAAAACCTCCCTGGACATTTTAGTTGGCCAATTCCTAACAACCTTTATAATCTTGGAAGAAGAGGAGAAAGGGGAAACTAAAGAAAAAGGAAAACGATGTTCATATTTTGGGAGCTAAAAGAATACTAGAATAGAAGATAGAAAATAACTTATTGCATCTTCAAGACTAGTTTAATAGTGTTAAAGATAAAGGAAAAGAGCAAAGGGGGCAAGGATGAAAGGAGTTAATGTGTCAGGAAGAGAACAGAGTAACAAACACAAATTGTGCAAAAAAACAGTTTCCTCAGAGAAAGGACGATAATATAGATGGAATATCAAAATGAAAGATTTAGATAAAATCCTCCTCTTCACTGTACTAAATTACAAAACCAAATGTTTTGTTGGAGAAAGGACAGAGAGATATGTGTAGAGGAGAAGGTTTAGCTGACATTTAAGTAAAGAAACAAATCCTGTATTGACCATTTTGAAACAGACATAAACCAGAGTTTGCGCTGGATGGATCAATAAAACGGAAATGTATCAAGATTAAATGTGCATATCTTTAAAGCATCATAACATAATCGTGTTTGACACCTGTATGAAAACACTTTGTAGTCTGATTTGCTCAGGTGCATTTCCTTTATTTCGGCTGTTAGCTTTTGTAATTTAAAGAAGACATCAAACATCCCAAATAAAACCACAATTGACCCATTTTTCTTTCTTTATTTTGCAAATTATGTGTGCTAGGTTTTGAGCAGGTGGGATTTCTATGCTTGCAAACAAATCCCAGTTGAGCTAAGGTTATGTGATCTTTCAACTGAAGAGAGAAAAACCCATTAGGCTTTGAAAGGTTTCTACGCTCCACTGACTTCAGCCTGGGTCAAGTGAAAACACACACGGCAACACAATGAGACGTATCAGCGTGCATAAAAAAAAGTATACCTTGAGATTCCGTGCACGCAGACCTGAGATATGTAGAGCTGTGTGAGTATGCACCACACACACACACACACACACACACACACACACACACACACACACACACACACACACACACACACACACACACACATATACACATGCCCTGCTTTGCAGACTGGTGGTCCTCATGACTAGAATTAAACTATTGATACAGAGCAAACACAGCCAGACTGGGTGAGTGTGTGTGTGTGTGTGTTTTTTTGTGGCCACCTGCACTAACACAAGGCCAGGTGGGGGAGGTTCAGTAGTCTGTGAAGGGAGTTACTCTCCTCATTCTATCACTGCCAAACCTTCACTTCCCCTTTTTTAAATAAGCTGCCTCTCATGCATCGATACAGCTGTCTCTCTCTATTTCTTTTCCTTTGCACATCCTTAACCTTTTTCCAAGAGTGCTTAAAAACAAATCTGCCTTTAAAGAGAGATTGTTAGTATCATGCAATGTATCGCTTCCATGGCTCCAGTGTTTAGCACCACTGCTAAATGATAAAAATTATCACCCCAAACGCAATAAACTTGCTATCTCTACTTTAAACCGCCAGAGTCGGGGACAAGCGAGGATAATAGATCAAAACACCCCAATTGCCATCGCTTATGTTCATGGAGCGGAAGACTGAGGTGAAGTGAAGATGGCGTTGTTGGTACTGGTTACATACAAACGTCACGCTAACATGCTGATGGAATCAGTGTTTTTATGTTTTTAGCTGGACCAGAGAGTAATCAGTTAAAACAGATCAGAGATGCTGTTTTGTCCTCTCCAGGAAGTTTGCTGGAAGTGATGTAATGCAACTCTCGGTGCCTTTTCCTGTAGATGAGCACTGAAATGCCACATTGTTTGTCAGCAACCAGTCATATGGTAAATTAGGAGAAATTTGGCCATGTGTGCTCTGATTAATTTAGCATGCAGTTGACACAACAGTCGTAATGTTGTTTTAATGAAAACTCAACTCCTGGCATTTGCTCCCGTTTCAGAAGAATACAAATATTGGAAGTAACAGGGAACCAGCTTTTTTTAATAAGTGATGTGTGGTGGATCTAATTTAATGTAGATTTGGAAAAGTAACTGATACATATTTAAATAGACTTTAAATAATTACATTTGAGAATGAAATTTGGTTTGGTGTTTTGTTACCTTGTAGGGCTATATTTCTTGAAAATAGGGAAATTATTTTGGTTGTACTGTTCAGTAATTTAGTGTTAAACAATTGTGATAAGGTTGTCGATTGTCGACATATTCTTGCCACCTTCATTTCAAGGTACATTTCTGTGATTTAAATTCTAGACTTTTATTGTATCTAAATTAACCTTGCAGTGTAAACAAGAAAGTCCTGCTATCTGATTCGTGACCCTCCATCCTTCCTCCTCCAAACATTCATCTTACATTGTACTCTGGCTGGACCTCAGAGCTGGACGAGGTGCTGATGCTCTGGGCCGAGTCCTTGGAGTCTTGTTCTATCAGCTCGGGAAGGGGGGCCTCTGGGACCCCGCCGAACGCAACCACAGCCACCCGAGGGCCACCCCCACCGCCACACTGATGGAGAGAGACAGAGATGCAGATAAAGATGGAGGTTAATTGGACTCAATGGAATGTGTGAGAGAGAGAAAAATAAGCTATTTTTCTTTTCAGATGTCATCATCCCTCCTTCATACCAATGTTAATGGGAGAGATGTTTTGAAGTGGGGTTGTATGAGATATTTATCCATCGTAAGTGTATTACCCATAGTAGATGGCGGTCAGCATGCCTCAAGTTTGAAGAAACAGACAGGAGTACCAGTGGAAGAGCAAAGCTGAAGCCAGAGTTAGAGTTACTGTTTTTGTCAATGGAGTATGTGGCTTTGAAGAGAGAATAGGTTTCAGTTCCCAGTCAGTAATGGCTGTCTGACAGCAAGGTGAAGCGGTGAAAATATTGCTTGTACTCTGTCTGTTTCTCCAAACTGGGGGCCTGCTGACCGCCTTCTATTGTAGGTAATACACTGATTTTGGTGAGGATTTTGGTCCCTGCTTCCAACTCTATGCTCTGATAGCTGCTATCTAGCCAGGATATCAGTCAAGTCAATTTAAGGATGACAGTGAATGTTAGGGAAACCCTGCAGTTTTCAAGTCCATGTATATTAATTGTAATGAAATGAAATGAAAATCCTGTAAAGAAATACCAGACATTTGGTTGTGTGTCGATGAAGTAAGTTTAAATGTCTGTGTAGACAAAGTAGAGCAGCTTTCATGCCATCTATTTGCCTCTGCAACACTAGAGAACCAAAATAAATAAAATGTAATGGCAGAGAAAACAACCACAGCAAAGGGATATCATCTTGTTCCAGCTTGGGGAAAAAGTTTCTGGCACTCTTTTTTCTGTGTCATCGTCAACAGTAGATGAAGGGACAAAAAAACACCAATTTGCATCTACTTTTGCAGAATTGTTTTGGAAAATTGCTTTCACTTTTGGGAGTAAAAAAATAAATAGCTGAACTGACTCAGCTGTTCCACTGCATTGCAAAACTGTTGCACCGGAAACTACAGTAAGCATTGAGGGTCAAAAGAACATGTTTACACTGGCCAAGGGGCAAGGATCTGATTTAGATTATTTTGATGTTTGGTGAATCAGATTTAGGCCTGAAAAAATCAAATCAAATAAGGAAACACAAAAAATGAAGGATATTAGTTGACTAAAATATATTTTAAAATAAACACCACAGCATTTGGAGATGGAAAATAGCATGTGGTTTAACATGGGGTAAGAAAAATGCATGATGTGTGCTTACCAGTAACATCCTGGGCTCTTGTTTTCGGTTCGGTCGGCGAGGCTTGTTGTGTGTGTGCGGGATCAGACCGGCCTGAAAGATGGTTCTGGGTCGAGGTGTCTGTCTCAAACCCAACTGAGACGCTCCTGAAGTCTTGTCCTGTAAACACACACAAAACACCCACTCAGAGGATTACATCTCACATCTTACAAAAGAAGCTTCAGTAAATTAAAGTTTGGATGCCTGGGGTCATACCTCGCTGTCGGACTCCCAGGTAGTTTCCTCCTCCTCCTCCTCCTTCTTCCTGCTCCTCTTCCTACTTCCCCCTGAACCTTGGTTACCATCTGAGAAGAGAAAAAGCAGGAGATCAACAGAAGATTCGACAGATGGCTCGAAAAGTAATTTAATATTTTTTTAATATTTTCAAAAGAAAATGTTGTGCAAGTAGCAGGACAGTCACTTCTCCAGAAATACATTTTGAGTAGAGACATATGAAATTGCTTCATACAAGGGCTACAAAAGTACATTTTAATGTATATATTGCCCTTTCCAGTAAACTTCTAAATCACAGTTAATATCAGTTACTTTCTCGTAAATTACAGAAAACTATGGGACCTTTCAAATATTACTATAGCTTAAAATATCAAAATGTTAGTGTCATAATGTGTTTAGGCATTTCAAAACAATATGCTGTGTGACAGAAACCACATAAAAAATGCATCACTGTGTGTGTGTGTGTGTGTGTGTGTGTGTGTGTTTTACCTTGAGGTGAGGCGGCGTCTCCGTTCTGCTTGGGGCTGAAGGGGGAGGGCGGTTCAGCAGCGGTCAGAGGGCTGTTCTCATTGGTCAGTTCGCCACTGTCATTCTCTGATAGGCTTTTAGCTGGAGGCATGTCTCCGTTCACCGGCGCCTGAGGATAGAAACGGATGGAAGGTGACTCATAGACTTTAACCTGATTGACTTTTACTGAAAAGGTGCTCAGTTTATTACAAATATTACAAATGTCAAATAAATCATCAAATATATTAATCTTGCTTTTCTTCTTTTCTTATGATTTGTGCCATAACCGGCGCCTGAGGATAGAGACCGATGGAAGGTGACTCATAGACTTTAACCTGATTGACTTTTACTGAAAAGGTGCTCAGTTTATTACATTTATTAATTCTCTGATTGAAGTGAGGAAGAGAAAGACATTAAAGTAAGGCAAAGATGTGAAGAACACATCCCAATACCACGCTTTAAGTTTTGTATACACTGTATACTGTTGGGAAGATGCTGTTGGGAACACTTAAATGATCTAACTTCTGGATTCTGGGTTAATTTTGGTTAAAAGAAACATCTGATACATCTAATTAACAGGAACGCTTGCCGAGGTTCATGAGTATTTTAATATTTAAACTGACAAAAAAATAAAGATTTATCAGGGAACCAAGTTGAATATAAGGCTGTACCAAATGCCCTTTTATTTTATTTTTTTACATTCAAGGCTTTCTTTTGAAGTTTTCAAATGAAGCATTAAATGTGTGTCGTCATGTTTCGTCGTCATTCAATCGTTTTTTTTCAGTTGTTTTTTTTTAACTTTATTTTACTCCCACGATACCCAGACTGCTTTCTGGCTGGCTACCTGATGCTGGAGTGCACATTGAAATCATGACGGGAAAAGGAAAATAATGTTCTCTCAATGACAAAGAATTGCGCAGAGGGAAAGCACCTGTGGTTGAAGCAAGCTGAAACTTCCTGGTCACATAATAAAACTCTGCCAATCTTCAACTGGCCGTTCACCTGCATGCAGTGACACAGAGCTGCCAAAACACGGCAAAGCCACATCCTAAGCGAGCCCTTAGAAAAGGCAAAGAAATTGGCAGCGAGCCTGTAAAAGGGATGCTTTCTATTTAATAACTTTTATTAATATGCTATAGGGCTGCAACAACGAATCGATAAAATCGATAAAAGTCGATTATCAAAAGTGTTGGCAACGAATTTCATTATCGATTCGTTGTGTCGCGCGATTATTACACCGGGCAATAAGTCGCGGAGAAAAAAAAAAGAGCGGAGCAGAGCAACTGGCCGGCCAGCGTTTCTGAGATTGGAGTGAGACACGAGAAAAGCTGAGGTCGTGATCTTCTCAAAAATAGAAGATCTTTGACGAGTCTTGGCCAATCGGCGTCTTCATGTTCCTCAAACTTGTTTTTAATGGAAGCTACTAGTCAGCTTGCTATCACGTTAGCTAACGTGTTTGGGTTGTGTATTGTCGTTAAAGTTACGTTATGTTCCGTTACAGTTCAGTCTTGCTTGTAAAAAAACGTAACGTGATGAAACATGCCGTCTGGTTCAGTTCACGCTGTCACTCGTTAACGTTAAACCGGTACACCGGCGGATCTGGCTGCAGGTTTTTGTTTTTTTTACTCAAAGTAGAATGAAGCAAATCACGTAGTTGGGCTTAGCCAACAACGTGACGTCGTGGTCATAAGAGACCCAGAATGAAAGAGTTTAAGGAAGAGCATGCTCTATATGGAGCAGTACAGCTTCCCTCTGTCCCAGTATTTCATACATATTGATAAAGCAGGGTATGTAAATGCAGCCTCTGGAGGGATCAATTACAGGAAAAAGGGCTCACATTTGGCAGATGTAAAGTATACATGTGTATGTTTTTAGTGTTAGTCCATTTTATTGTTTTAATTAACAGCTCAGGGATGTTCAAGGAGCAACCAGTTTGTGCACTTTCTGAAGATGTTTTGCACTGTCACTTCTGTTTTTGAATAAAGGGTTGGAAATGAACGCTTTATTGATTTTTTTTTGATTTTTTTATCCGATTCATCGATTTATCGAAAAAATAATCAACCGATTAATCAATTATTGAAATAATCGTTAGTTGCAGCCCTAATATGCTATGTCAATTAGATGGTTATAATATTCTTCAGCTTATAATGATCAATTTGACCCAGACAGACATGATCACTATCATCAATTTCCACTGAATTTATTATTTTACATGAAGCCTATTATAACTAATAACTACAATATAGACGCTAACAAAGAATACAGAAATACTCAGAAACCTCCACATAGCCTTCACCTGCCAACCCACCCACAGATAGGATGAAGACGACAGTATGTGTGATGTGCTGGCTGACGTCATCGCTCAACATCCCCAAAGACTGTCAGGATGCATTACGTCTACAGCACATTCGAGTACACACCAGGGCCCTGTTTCTCGTACCTGGCTAAACAAAGTCAAGCAAATGTCCTAATCTCCATCTTAAATTAGCGAGATGATTGACATCAGGCTATCTGGGTTTCTTCACGGCTGATCCGCGCTGAAACGGTCTCGTTAATTCTAGCCAGACGTCAGTCATCTGGATAAATGAGCGCGCCCACTCCTCTTCAGAAGGGATAATAATCGAGCACTGACACCACAATGTTCTAACAGTACAATGGCAAATAAACTCAGAGGAACCTCTTTTTATTTCTCTGCTGAGAAGCAGGAGAGGATTATGAACGCATATGAGGAAGTCAATACCGTAGTCATTCACAGCAAACGCGTTGCGAATATCCCAACGTTTTTGCAACATTGTTGCCGTGAATGCAACTTTAACATCGCCCCGCTGCGAGACATAAGCGTCGCAAATATATCAGACAAGTTAAATGCGTCAGTGTTGGGAAAATGTATCGGCAAATTTGAAGTGCTTCATCAAGCAAATCAATCAGATCATATTTACGTATAAATATATACTTATGAGGATATATGTACTGTATGCACGTATGAATTATGTACTATATATGTGTATACATGTATGTGTAGATTACCATATAACTAGGAGTTTGAATATGTGTATGGGCGGATCAGTATGTATGTGTTATTCATAATCAGAAATTCAATCAATTGAAGCAATGAAAATAAATTGTGTGTGATTCTCTGTATTCTTATCACGATCACCTTAATCATGTTCTACAATAATGATATGCATGGTGTACTAATAACACTGTCATATAATTATGAGTGCTTTCAACACATCCATAAGTTTCTTAAGAGCTAAATAAACTTAAGAACAGCGCAGCATGCAGCGGCTGATAGTCTGTGTCTGTCAGACGGCCGATCGGCTGCGCCTGTGGTGATCAATGTCCGCGGCTCGAGAAGCTCTCGCAAATAAATTATTCCTTGTTGGCAAAATCTATATCGCCGCGTACAGTAAGTCATGATAATGTAAAGGATGGATCCTGGCGATCTGGAAGAACTCTCTCTCTATAAAACTAATATAACTAATATCGCTCCTTCATCAATGAGGAAGGGAGCTGCCTTTTTTGTCCAGTGGGAGTGGCCAGCTTATCCAGTGAATTTCAGTAAGCCTGCCCGTGAGCAGGTTTAAATTTTTGGCTGTGTTCCTATGGTGATTTATCTAAGCTTGCTTCGAGAAACCGAAAAGCCAGACCTACGTCATCTTATCCTGACAATTAGCCCGCTAACTCAGTAAGCCAGGTACGAGAAACAGGGCCCTGAGCCTCTGGCTGCACAGGTATGATACATGCTGTGAAACGGTCACATGACATCCCTGTAGTTCCACAAGCATGACGCTGAGCTATGTGTGCAACCTGTTGAATCATGGCTCGAAGTGCTGATCTTCTAATCCTCACACCACAATTGAAATGACAAACTCATCGCGTACCGGCGTAATGACATTTTGTTCAAGCGACGTCTTGCAACCAACATCACAGGCACTGAAATCGTTTTTTGTTGACCAAACAAAATAGATTAAAACAAAGCCGCTGCTGATAGGACAAATTATTTAAGCATTAAAGCTCTGGGGCAAGAATGTCTTTTGCAACATGGAGCCAAACACTCCCTTCCCCCTGTGGCGTTGTTTACATTAATGAAGCACATTCTTGCTACCCCCTAACAGAAGTTACAGAAAAAGGGTTGAAAATCAAACACAAACGCTGCAATGGAGCCAATATATTTTGGACAATTGACATGTCAGAGACTATCAGGCGTGCCCGCATGTCAACCTGAGGTTAACCATCTGACTCAACTCAAACACTGCAGAGACTGCAGAAGAATAACACAGCAAATGAGGGATCTCTGAGAGGCATTAGCCACCAGTGAGTCATCTGTTTCGAGAGAGAGATCAGCACAGGTGAGGAGAAAAGCGTTTTGTTCCTGTTTTTCTCTGCATCACTTCATCTCTCACCTCGACAGCGGTGAGCGCCGCTCCTGTTTGGACTTGTGCTTGATAAACTTAAAAGCACTGATACAGCTAATCCCCGCTGTCCCCCTACTCAAACAGCGAGGAAGATTTAGATACACGTGTGTCTGAATATGTGTGTGTGTGTGTGTGTGTGTGTGTGTGTGCTTCTGCAGCTATGTGCATGTGTGAAAGAGAAGACTCAGGATGTACTGGTAGCAAAACATCTAGATTAATACATTATACGGGTTGGAAACTATTACTAGTACTGTTGACTTTCCAGACCCCAAAACCTGCTGGTGTTCTTTAAATAAATCATCATAGCTACACCATTTATCACAGCCAGCAGCTGTAAAAAAATAAATACCAACAGACATCATCATCGGAAGAAAACAAGACAATAGAGGCTGTACAAATGTACATAGTTCAAAATGTATTGCCTACTTTTTGTACAATATTGGTAACACTTATTGGCGCTTGAACATTTTTGGGATTTATAGATTCTATTGTTTTCCTACTTTTGGCAAATAAATCATCAAATAAATTAATCTTGCTTTTCTTCTTTTCTTATGATTTCTTCCATAACTGTGTTACTGCAAAAAAAAAGACATGCTTGAGTTATGTCCTTCTAGCCATGCTCGTGCTGTTTCTTTAGAGGTACAGGACTTATATCGTCTGGGACGGGTCTACTTTCTGTTCCAAGAGTCAGAGCTAAACACGGAGAAGCAGCGTTCAGCTTTTCAACTCCACTTATCTGGAACAAGGTTCCTGAAAGCTGCAGGTGTGCTGAGACCCTCAACTCCTTTAAGTCCAGATTGAAGACTTTTCTGTTTGCTGTTGCCTTTAATTGAACCAGATTCAAGGATATCAATTTCTGCATCGCACTACTGCATTTTATTTCTTTAACTGCACTGCAACTTTTATTCTATTTTTTGCTTTTTGACTGTTTTTTAATGTTTTAAAATTAATGTCCTTAATTGTTTTTAAATCTTGTTTTATTGTTTTCTTCTGCATTATGTTTTGATGCTTTTAATGGTTTTATGTGAAGCACTTTGAATCGCCTTGTTATTGAAATTTGCCTTGCTTTATATCGTGCAGACAAGTAAGGCAACAGTGAGTAGAATGTGAGAGAAGCAGAAAACACATGCTACTTTTTAATAAGTTGAATAGTTTTTACCACTGGGGTGTTCATAATCGCTGCCTGTAGGCTTTGACGTTAACACAAAACATTTCTTTACCGTGAAAAAATAAGAACTTGTAACAGATAAAAAAAATGTTATCTCAGAAATCAACAAGTTATGTTGTGGGTGGTCACATTAAACGGTTACAGTTGTAACTGTAAAAACGATAAATATCAAACAGGATTTTAGGTCTTTGAATTACAAATAATGTTGATTTAGTGCAAAAGAGCCAAAGATGTTAAAGCAGAGAGGGAGGAAGAGAAGGGGAGACGAAGTAGCTGTTCAACAAATGGAGATTGTGCTGACTTTTTAAGGAAAATCCTTAAAGTGAATCTGAGGCTGTTTGTGATTGTTAAACATTGTAAAATGTTGTAAAACAGGGAATGCATGTGGTGTGAGCGATGCCAAATCTCCCCAGTAATAAAGGAACCCAGTGAACCTGTGCATAAAGTGTGTGCTCCAGATGGTTGAGAGTGAGAACCACTGGCAGCAACGAGAGGAGGGAGCGAGACTGACAAAAAGTCAGCAGGGTCACCAAAAACATATGAGAATAATTATTTTGGGACAGAAAACCATGTAGCACCTTGTTGATTGACAGCAAAAGAGGGAGGTGAGAGTCTTTTCTGGGTTCTGGAGGTGAGGAGTGACTGCAGAGCGAGCAGGACGACAGTTTGGGAGGAACGAGTGATGAAAGAAGGTAGTGCAGCACTTCAGGCTGAGAAGGAACAGAATTCCTGAGAAGGAACAGAATAGGAACAGCTGTTTGAAGAAGCCATCGCAGATGTGTATCCTGTATTGACTACTGTGTAGAGTCGTAATCCGTCTATCTGCCCAGACAATTATACATACTGGAGCTGCAGAGTGTTCACGTCTATTGGTTTGAATGGTAGGCAGTGATTTTCAGGCCAGATGTAGCTCACAATGTTTAGTTTTATAATAAGATTTTCATTTGTAGAAAAAAATAAACCATTCCGGTGAAAACCGGTGCAGTCTGTGTTGCTTTCAGCCCATTCATTCATTCAGCTTCACACAATCTTCACATTTTGCTTTAATTGAGGCAGCTTTTCAGTGTATAAAAGTACCTGAGCCTTATATCTGAAAAAGGTTGACTCAGTCTGTTCTTAACTGCACTGTGTGAAATGAAAATGGGCATAAAGTAAACTGACCTCCATGACCTCTCTGATATTTAACAGTCATGGATGAAAGATCGCAGCTGGAGGAAAACTGGAGTCCCTGCAGCACAACTGTAGGTTAGTGGCCTTGGCTGCCACACTCCTCTGAAATTGACGAATACATTGAAACATAAAAAAAAGGGGAGACCTTTGAGCTCAATTGAGCAGCTTCCTGTTTCTCATTTATATAGTTACACAGGGCAGTTTCCCAGTCGGGACTTCTCTTGTTGACAGAAAAATGCCTCTGCAGGGCAACTTGGGAGAGCAAACATCCAGGGAAACCGTTTGTAACTTTTCCAAAAATAATAGTTGCTTAACGCATGAGCTTGCTATTAAGTTTACCTTTAAAGTTGACCTTTAAAATTAACATTTTGCTCCAACACAACATTCAACTTGTATTGGTTTGGTCATTTCTCTTTGTGACTGTCTCAAATTTCTAATTTGTTCTAAAGCATCGCCCCTTGAAGACATTTAATCCAACCAATGACAATCCAGTGAAAGTGGGTACTCCAGCTGCAGCAGAGAGAAAGCCAAGACACAAAGATGAGAGTAAACCTCCACAGAAACTTAGCTCTTCGTTGTTGGCTCCAGGTGGAAAAGTGCTTCAAGCGATGTTTTGACTCGGGCATATAATGATTAATCAGGAACGTAAATAAAGATGTTTGACATTCTGCCCAAGTCTCTGCCCAAACTTTAAATGATCACGAAAAATTATTTCAACCCTCCCAAAGTCAAGTGTAATCTGTCAAAAATTCTAAATGTTATCCCTTTCTATAGTGGTGTATAAGAACACACAATTTCAATGATTACGAAATAAAATATTGTGAAACTCAATTTAGTTTTGAAACTTAAGTTTTTTGTTCAGTCCCAACAGACAACACATGTAACATACAAACATGACAGTGGAATGGATCTTCTCTTCTAAGTCTCGGCAAGAAAGCAAAGAAACATTTCCCAAAATGCCAAACTGTTCATTTAAATGCAGCCAACATTGTAGCTCATGTGGAAGAAGAACAACGGCTTTAACACATTTCTAAAAAGTACTGAGGAACTCTCTGTCATTTAGGGATTAGCAAAGAACTGGAGCAACTATTTCTCACATAAAGCTTTATTTTATCTGCTCCAACTAGGTCTGCTTCAGAATAAGATGAGGGGTGGAAAACTTCTGTAAATTCACAGAGAAAAGAAGCAGAGACGGCAGCTTTGCAGCTACTTCTTAGAGTAAAAGCTAAAAAACATGACCGAAACATGCAAGGATAAGTTTGTTTCTTGACATCTTTTGGTTGTCTACACCAGTGATTGTCAACCACTGTGCCGTGAGAGATCATCAGGTGTGCCATGAGAAAATTTCCAATTTCAGTTAATTGGTCCGAAAAAATATTATTTAGCTGCCGCAAATAATTTTCCATTGTTGAGCGTCTGAGCCTGTAATATAGTGGCTGGCCTAGTCATTTTCTATAGAACAGGTCTACACCTTGTTCTGCTTATAAACAAACTAAACGGCCGTATTTTATTGATCGTATCTACATGACAGCATGTCATTTCTGGGTCGCGTTTACAACTCTTCTCTGCTCTCTGTGTCACGCACAACGGAGTTCTGCCCCGATGCGATGCACACAGGTGAGACACAGCGGACAGAGAGAGCTACAGAGAGCGAGGAAAAATATGTTGCATGCTTTTTACAATGGGATTTGCTGCTGAACCTATCACTATTTTAGGCTATGAGGTCTCACTTTTAAAGCCCAACAGTTCATGTATTTGCAGGTCTTCGCATATCGAGAGGCTCTGGAAATATTCTTACAAAAGCCTGAAAAACATACTGCAGTGACAAAGCCTGCTCACTTTGTGGTCGTCATTAAAATAAATGAACACTATGTTTCCTTTAAGTCAGTATTTATCAAACTGGGGCGTATTACAGGTGGGGCGCAAGAGGAAATGCTGATTTTACCGTACGCCGTTAATAGGTCACGCTTGCGCATGTACGACTTGCCGATTCTTATCATTTCGCCAAAAGCCGATCTTTATGAGATCTCTGTGAGGTCTTTCCTGCTGTTGCGTCTCTCAACATTGAACATGAATTGAGAACGACCGTATCAAATCTACAACCTCGTTTTAAAAAGAGTTGTAGAGGAAAGCAGCTCACTGCAGCCACTAATACTGATACAACCTGATCACATATCTGCAATCATTCTGTTTTGCAAAAAATGGCTTGTTTTCCACAATAAGCTATTTAGTAATAACTAAATATTAGTTATTTTTTGCACGGATATAACTTTATTTATTTATTCTAACAAAGTGATAACACATTTGTTTTTGTCTGATGGAGGAATCTGGTTTAATTGAAAGTGTTTGCAATGTTTTTTATTCTATTATTTATAAAAGCACAGATGGAGTCACTAGTACTGTATTACTTTGTAGTACTGTGGTACTACGATGTAGTATGTCCGTCTGTCAGTCGCTCCCCCCCTAAAGCTGTAAACCTAGGGGAAACACTGAATACACTTCCATGCCAGTAGGTAGCGCACTAATTACCTAACCATATATGCTGTATTATGCTACAATGTGACATTCTGTAACTTTTTGGGTTGTTGGTGTGCCGCGGGATTTTTTTATTGTAGAAAATGTGCCGCGGCTCAAAAAAGGTTGAAAAATACTGGTCTACACATCCCCCGTCTTTGAAGAATGTATCCTCTCCTTTCTCTGGGTGAAAGCATCAGTTAAATCAGAGTTGTGTGAAATGGTTAACTGCTCTTTATAAATCCTCTAGTTTAAGACCTGCACCGATAATGGGATTTGATGTGAGCCAGGTGGCTGTGTGACAATTATCATCATCATTATCCTCGATTAACCTGCCTTCCTGGGTATCCATCACTCCTCATGCTCTAAGCTGTTGGCAGACATGAACATGCCCAATGAAGCATTAAAGTACCACAAATGACCCTCATCTCCCGCCTCTGCCTCCCTCTTAACTCCCTTTTATAGTATAAATACTGCGACTTCAACTTTTACTACGACTACAGTGTCAAGTGTGAGGAACATGTGTCTGATGCATCCTGCACGCTCCGTGGCTCTGTGTGTGTTTGGTAAAGCAGTATGTTGATTCTTGCATTGTGCAGATTTCACCAACCAACGTCACACACACATTCCACACCGAGAAACAGTCTGCCCCGCGGCGCTCCGACGACGGGCTGTCAAAACACCTTAGCGACGCCTAAATGACTAGAAATGGCACACGGCTAGCATTTGGACAGGACTGCCCCAAAACGCGGTGTCAAGTACACTTTTATGGCTCTGAGAGTGTAATCTTTTGTTGGCAAAGAAAGGAATTACGTTTATTTGACTTGTTTGTGATGCTCTCAACCTCAACAATGCAAGCTTGCAAAATTGAGAGTGGAATGAAGCCCAGCATCTCCCGTCCTCCTCAATACTTCCAGCCAGTTACACAACTCCAAGATGCACAACGTTAACTTTTCTTACTTATTTTTTTACAGTGAAATTTGTGCAGAAGTTTGTTTTCTTGAAAGCGACAGTTAACCCCAAAATCTAAAATCCATATTTCTCCTCTTACCTGTGCTATTTATCAATCCAGACTGTTTTGGTGTCTGCCAAGTGTTGTCTGTAGAAATGTCATCCTTCTCTCTGATATAATGAATATAATGGGACTATGAGGCATTCGCCTTGTGCTGCTCGAAGCACCAAAATAAATGCTACAATCCACAGACCTTCTTGTGAGCAGTTTCATGTAGGAACTACTTTCTTTCTACTGAAAACGTGTATCTACTCGTGGACGAGAGGCTCATGCTTCTGAGATGTAAAATATTACTGCCGTCCTTCTCGGCTGAGCTGTAAAGTGAGCTAGCTAGGTGGTGCTAGGTGAGCTGGCAGCATCGAGTGTAAATGCACGCTTCCTTCCTAGAGACATTGGTTTCATAGGAGCGAGCCGGTAAGTTTTTTTGTTGTTGACAAAGCTGCCGTCATATTTATCACTTGGCTCTAAATCTGTTTATAGCACAAAAAAAAATTAAAATAGCAAGGTTTCAACCAGTACAGGGCAGTCACTACGCAACATTATAGGTAGAATTAATTAGCGTTGCACTTAAATGTTAAGTGTAAGACCTGAATCCATCAGCAAGACACTTGATATCCATAATCGTTATTTTTCAGCTGAAAAAAAGCGGTTTGGGTGTTAGTTACTCTTTTAGGATTTCTCCTCCATGTTCGGTGAAAAAATTAAAGTTTACCCGCCTGCCGTCAATCTGTCTAAACTTGAAATGAATACCTCCGGAGAGTCCTCATATAACACGTGTGAAGATAGAAACCGGTTAACACAGAGGAGAGGAATTACAGTTGTGATGGTTAGAAAAAAAGAGGACAGATGGAGAGAAAAGAGAGAAGGAAAGAAAAGGAAGGCAGATGGCGGAGAGAAGGAAGTGTCCCTCTCAGACGGAGTGATATATGAGACTGAAAAAGAGGAACCAGCAGTAACGTATGACAGGAGCCTTATAAGTGCGTGTGTGTGCCTGTGGTTGTAAGTGTGTGTGTACACAAGTTATGAAAGCATGAGGGTGAAAGTGTGTGTGTGCATGGTACATGTGAAACAGAGAGTAAAGGTGTGTGTACAGATTGTGAAAGTTTCTGTGTTGCTGCCTTCAAATGGAACTTGTGAGCTCGTGGACACAAGATGGGAAGTCGTGCACACGATATGCTTGGCGTTCAAGCTAGCGTGCCGGTAACGTGAAGCAGGAAATGAAGGTGGCATAATTATAATAATACTTGACACTAATTCACTACAGGTCACCGAAATAAGCCTTTTTCAGCCATCTTTCAGAACGTCTTCCCGAGTGTGTCAGCTCCCCGCAAGTTTTATCTGTGTCGGCCTAAAAACTGCCTCGGAAAAAAATCCCCCAGTGTAGCGCTGTGGGGGCTCACAAATCAAGCAACCACTCAGAACAGTAAGAACAAATACAGTTGACGATTCCCATTTGTGCAGCATACACATCAACATCAATAAATATGATACTATACTATAATAATATACAAATTACAATATATTAGTAGTGTAATGGACCATTGTTTCGTGATGGTTAGGGTTAACCATCACAGTGCAATATTCAGTAAAATATGCAATCAGGACATTGACATTTATGCTTTTATAGTCGCCAATCTCTAATAATGTTACATTGTTAACAACTGATCCGTGTTTAAATTGACAAGACGTTGGCTGCATCGCTAACGGAGGAACAGTCTGTTCAGCTACATTGTGATGTGTTCAGGTGAAAATGAGTATTGGGCGAAGGGAAATGTTAACGTTATAATGGGTTCAAATGAAACCTCCTAAAATGTAATGTTGGTGAGAAACTTGAATAAATCCAGAAGTACATAAATAGATATTAGAGACAGAATAATGACCGGTTTACACTTTAAGCAGCTTATGATACATCATTAAACCTACTAATGACTACTTTAATCATGAATATATATACAATAAATATTTCCTTATCATTTGAATTGTGTGTTTTTATAAAGAAAATTTTTGAGCGGTTGAAACAATTTTTGGGTACGCCGCAATTTTTTACTAAATCTGGTGCCCTGTAGACCAACTGCAATAGTCAAACAACAAATAATTCTGTATCTGGCAATGTGAATCATCAATAGTGGGCAATTAGTATCGGCGGCAAAAAAAACTTGATCACGGATCTGTAAAAGTTATATTTGCTTTCTTTGTTGTTTTGATCTGATCCGTGACACCGCTACAATCGATTTACTAACCCTCCATCAAAAAGTGAGTTTCCATTGACTCCACCATTCCTGATGTCAGCCAACACGTCTTGAGAAAACTGAGTTTTCAGAAAATGTCCCATACAAGGTTGTGAATCTGACAAGAGGGGAGCGTGCATATGCGTGTGTGTATTTGTGCTATTGTCTTCAACCTTTCCATAAATGATTTTTTGTGCCTTCTTCCTTCTTTCCTCCCTCCGTCATTTACTGCCTCCATCCTTCTATCTATACCACATATCCTCTTTGCGTAGATGCAGCTGTGGGTGTGTGTGTGTGTGTGCGTGTGCGTGCGTGTGTGTGCATGTGTGTGGCACATGCACACACATCACAGCCAACATGCATTCTCAATTAGGCCCATATAACATGCTGGCACTCTTGTCCGGGCATCTGCCTTGGCATCGACACACACACTCCTTTAAAACAACAGCTGGCTCAGAGAAAAGTTCAGGGAGTAGTTGTGTGTTTTGTGTAAGTGTGTTTGTGTGTGTATGTGGGTGTTAATGGGAGGGAATGTGTTTTTTGTAAACAGCTTTAACTCTATTTTTCCATATTCACAATGGGAAGAGGACGAACCTCTGTGTTTGTGTGTGTGTGTGTGTGTGTGTGTGTGTGTGACTCACTGTGGCTGTCATGTTGTTGCTGCTATCCATGATAGCAGCAGAGTATTTGTTGGAAGGCATCACTGTTGTGGTTGACTGATCCAGAGGCTGTGCTGACTCCTTTTCAAACCTGGACGAGACACAAAACAAGGAAACCGTCAGAAAATAAAACAGGACTAGTGACCTGGTGTTGTGGATCATCAACACAGTCAATATCACAGCATTGTCTTTTAATATGTATATGCTTCTCTGTTACTCTTTTTGAAAATCTGAGAGCTTTCTTATAAATCCATTTTCTGAATTTTCTCAATGGAAACAATTCAATTAAAACATTTAAATTATGTTTTCATCCTCTGAATGTTTCACTATACAACGGAACAACATTTGCATTAAATTATCTCTCTTATCTCCAGTAATTAATGACGAGAAATACAGCTGTGTGAAAACGTGGAGAGGTCGAGGCTCGAACAGAAAGAGGAGAGGATGAGGCTGGCCTCTCCTCCATGAGTGGGAAGGAGCAGATCTGACATGCCCATACAATCCTGAGGTAAACAGATACAAAAGCCTGTCTCTGTGTGTGTGTGTGTGTGTGTGTGTGTGTGTGTGTGTGTGTGTGTGTGTGTGTGTGTGTGTGTGTGTGTGTGTGTGCGTGTGCGTGCATGTGTGTGTGTGTAGGTGTGAGGGAGTGAACAAAAAAAGCAACAGTTTATGCGTTTGTACATGCATTATGTATGCAGTACTTCGGCTTTCTTCTTTTCATTGTGACTGCACATTCTTGGGAGCCTTCCTGCTGCTGTATATTAATGCATATTTTAGTGTGGATGTAAATGTGTGTGCGCATTGATACAGGATAGGTTTGTATGTGCATGTGTGTGCATGCTTCAGTTAAAATATCAAGGTGACAGGTCAATCAATAGCTTTGTCAAACAAACCTGGACAGAGAGACCTGCAGACTTCAAGTCAGTTTTAGTTTTACTCACTTTAATCTGCCTGGAAATCCATGGAAACTAATTGTAAAACAAAAAAAGAAAACTCTTAGAAGGGAAAAATAAAGTGATTGTGCAGTTGAAAATAAGTAGAAACACCTGTATGTTCAATTAATGATTGTGTAGTCAGCACAAATTAATCCAATCCCAAATATTATCTCGCTCACTTTTTTTCCTTCAGTGTATAGCCTAAAAAACACTCCAGAATTAAATCAATACCTCCGGGTCATAGTCTACAAAAAATAGCATGTGATTTTGGAAACACTTTTCTACACTAAATCGAGTAATAAGTAGTTTCAGTCTTCAACACAAACTCAAAACATTCACCCTAAAAAAGTCAAACACTGACTATTTGCACTAGGAGGCTCTAAACGATGCTTTGTCTTCATGGCATGTTTGGACAGGACAGGAGCAGTGATTACAGCAACACCTAACATGCTTGACATTAATTAGATCAACTCTTGCCCCTAAAATGTATGGTTCTATGTTGTGAGGAGCAGCTTTTTGTCCCCAAAGAGGAAGGTGAGTTCATAAAATGTGCCTGTCTAACAGATTTATGTACCCACAGCATGAGTACGTGTTCACACAGTCTGTGGCGGCTGGAAGGAGGAAGTCTCGTGGTTCTGTGTGCAGAGGTTGGTGCCCTCTGACTGACACTAACCGTCTCTGACATTAATAGGCCACATAGTAATAATCTGAGATCAGGGACTCCCCCTTCACACGGCTGCAGAGAGGTGAAGGAGTTCATCATCACTTAAGCAGGATGTCAACGCCCACTTCTTCTCCCCCCTGCTTTTGACTTTTGACCTGCACATAACAAACAGCAGACCAAACAGGTGCCTGCTGCTAACTATCATTAAGGTCTGGATTTGTTTCTGATGGATTAAGGGTTTGGTAAAGTTACTTTTGCTATCACTGATTTATGACTCGTTTTTAGAAACAAATCCTCCCAGAGGGAAACAAAACATTATGTGAAGGCTTCATGCCTTATTGATATGATTAAGTGAGTAAAAGCCTAACGTGAGACTATAAACATATTACACCATGGTCGCATGACTTCACGTCACCACCACTCAACTAAAAGAAGACCAGTGTGTGGCATGATGGTGTACTGAGATAATTTATTTTATAGAACAAAATGATAAAATCTCCTCAGCTTTTGTGAACCACAGACTTTAATTCAGGTATCTAATCAAAAACCCATTCAAAAAAAACATTGACTTTGAGTCAAACCGGAAGTGCAATCATGCACGTTTTAGGGTTTTGAAGCCGAGAGTTCAATATTTTAACCTTAATCATCTTGTTGTCTTTTTTAAAGACACAAGAGGGTGGAGCTCAGTACAACCGACCGCTGAACTGGAAATTTTTCGGCGAACTAAATGTTACAATTAACGCTCATGAACTGAAAAGACTCTGTGAAATGGTTAAAGGTTGACGAAAACACGGACAACTCTCGGACCAGAAGACACTGTGCTAGTAACCTGTGAATCCCAAAGTAGCTACGCCCTAAACCATACCCTGCTTTATCGTCTTTTCATTGAAATAGGACCATAATTTACTCAGTGTTTCCCCTAGGTTTACAGTGGGGAAGTGCAATCACTTTCAAGTAAACCAGATCGCTCCATCAGACAAAAAAAGTGAAATGAAAATAAAGTTATATCTGTGCAAAAAAAACCTAAAATGAGCCATCAAGTTGGATCAGTATTAGTGGCTGCAATGAGCTGCTTTCCTCTACACATCTTTTTAACACGGGGTTGTAGACTTGATACGGCCACTCTCAATTCATGCTCAATGTTGTTTTGAGAGACGCAACAGCAAAAAAGCCAACATCACGGAGATCTCATGAAGATCGGTTTTTGGAAAATGCCAAGAATCGGCGAGTCGTGCATGCGCAAGCGTAACTTATTAACAGTGTACAGTAAACATTTAAAATCAGCATTTCCTCTTGCGCCCCACCTGTAATTCGCCCAAGTTTGATAAATACTGACTTAAAGGAAACATGGTGTTCATTTATTTTAATGACAACCACAAAGTGTGCAGGCTTTGTCACTGCAGTGTATTTTTCTGGCTTTTGGAAGAATATTTCCAGAGCCTCTCAATATGCCAAGTCAGAAACGTCCATTTATTGAGCTCCGCAGGCTGCAGGCTGTTGAGGATGTTTGTCTTGACCTGCGAATACATTAACTGTTAGGCTTTAACAGTGATTGCTGATAGCGTAACCGGTAGGGGAAACACTGTTACTGAATGAACATCATGCTCTATTGAAGACGTTTTCAAACTAGTTATTGAGACCATAAACTCATGTTTATTGGTGTAATAAATCAATTGATAAATAGGGGGATTTTATCATTGACTTCTATACAACCAGACGTGTTTTTGCAGTAGAGCCCTGCTGGCAATTTGAAAGAATGCAAGATTAAGGCACTTCCACATTGGACTCACTTTTCAAAAACTAGTTGGTATTTGTATATATAGCGCTTTACATAGTAATCATTCACCCACTGATGAGAGGAGCTACCGTGCCACATCAGGATTTGTAGCGTTATTGTTAACTGAATGTCCCTTCTTCCTCTTCCAATTAGCTTTTTGCTTGAAAATGATGATGAAGTAACAATTAGTTTGTCGATACTGCTCTGAATCCTTATATTTAAGTGTTCATTACTGTAAATGTTCTGCTTTTGGGAACAGAAAAGTGAGAATGAATTTAAAAAAACTGAGGAAAGACTGGGGGCAGAGAGGAGTGAGGGGCCCAGGAAAAGGGGACAAAAAGGGGGGGCTTCACATCAAAGTTGTGTCTGGTGGCGAGAGATTAGGGACTGCATTGCAAGAGGGGATTGTTCACTCAAAGAGTATGCTCCTCAGGGTCTCTCACTGGGGGCTGCATTCCTTGTCTGTCATGTACTTTATGGCCCCTTCAGGCTCAAATACAGTCCTACAGTTTATACATTGTCTACTTTGTTGCATATTGTACAGACTGCACTCATGCAGCATACCATCCAACACTCAACAGCCTGGATCAGAAAAATGGTGATGTATACTCCAGGAAGAGACCATGTATAAGTGTATTGGGATGCCTTGATCCGTATCGGAGCTGGTACTGACCCTTTTAGGTGGGTCAAGTATCAGCATATTAAACACAGGGTTCTTTGCCGATGTAATTATACAAATCTAGTTGTTCGGTCTCATTGAGTCATGGCGGGCCATCGACTGTAAACATTTTAAATTTAAGGGAAAATAGAGCACAGGAATTGGACCAGGCTATCAATATTGGCAGGATTACTGGAGAGACAAGTTTTGATTCATACTTATAAACTGATACAAGGTGATCATTCTCTGTAATTTCTTAGTGGAACTTAAACCTTTCACTTGTGTTTTCTGTTCAAAAAAGTTAACATTTTGGTCACCTAAAAGTGTTGTATTCAGCATTGGGTTGTACTTAGCTCCACCCTCTCGTATTACTTCTGGTTCCCAAAAAACAAGAAGCCGATGGCCAGAAACCAAAATGGTGACCTAAAAAATGACACCCTCAAGGCTTCAAAACCAAAGTCCATAAACCAGTGGGTGACGTCACTGTAACTATGTTCACTTCTTCTATGCGGTCTATGGGAAATATTTATGTTTTCTTTCAATGCTGGCCTGCCTATATGAACATTTAAAGACTTACTGGTTGCTAAAAGTGCTCCTGCTGGGCATGCTGGTCCTGAAGAGATCTCATTAAAATGTGATGGGGGACTAAATCCAGTTTATTGCATTTCTCTCGACAGCTAACAGATAACAACTTTGCCAAAGAACTCCTCTATCTTGCATTTACTAAGCTTACATCCATATTTTACAGGCTCCAAGTATACTATTGTTATAATCCCTGCACTATATTCTTCCTCAAATGTCCTTCCCTTCATTAAAAACTGTAAATGTCCCGCCTCATTTCTCCTGATGCTTGAAGATAACAAAACTGAATGGAGCTATTCAGATTATTTCAGACTATTCAGACTTTTCCTTTGAGATAAGATTGAAAACATTCAAAAGGCGATCCAAAGAATGTAAAGAATTTAAAACACACACTTAATTTCTAAGCCTGCAGTGATGAATGGTTCAGAAAAAGGGACACAAACTCCAGCCTGCAGTGAGGAAAGTATAGAAAACATTGAAGTTACTCTGATACAAATAATTACAATTTTAACAAGCCACATTATATTGTCTATAATATTGAACCCCACAGTGTTATTCTATTGAACATTTCACTGGTTCCCTATACAATAAAAAGCAAGTGTATCTTTTTTAATTCTTCCCAGATTATAGTTTGATTATTAATCAATCGTTTTGATAATGTTTTCTGTTTTATATCATTGTAAATTTTTTCCCCGACTACCTTCTGTCACTTTATACACTAAACAATTAATTGCAAATATAATTGTGATCAATTGACATCCCTTGTCTTGGTATACATTTTGCTTTCAATTCAGTTAAATATTTAGTAGAATTGTTTTACTTTTTACTTTACTCATTTACTTGTTAAGATCTGCATCACAGATTGTCATTGTTTTCAGCACAAAAGACAATAAAGATGAAAAACTGATTTAAATTTATTTATTAGAATGTCTTGAATGCTATATCTGAGTCCAGTTTAACTCTTGCAGTGGTGTTTTCACAAACAAACAAATAGTATTGGTTAACGTCTTGTCATTTGTCACTTAATTCTAGAATAAATAATAAATGATATATATATATATGGCCTATCTAAGTGATGTTGATATCCCTCTGGATTAACTGTATCATTAACTTAATGACTCCTCCCCTTCACTTTCCACCGCGTGGCTTCTTTCTGCATTTTATAGTGACTCCGACATGAATGAGAATACTTTTTTAATTGCCATCGCATACATTTGTACCTACCGGTCTAACAACAGGCTGCAAGCTCTACTGATACATCCTCGAGGGGCAATAGAGAAATATACTCCGAGAAGAAGGACGTCCACCCGCTAAACCTGCACCGTCAGAACATGTTCAAACACCGGAGCGCGTTGAAAACCAGGAAACACACGGGCACTTCCCATCGTGCAATGCTTAAGAGACATGCAACTAAACCAGGAGTAACTAGTCCACAGTGAACATTGCTGCGACAACACTTAGTGGTTGTGGAAAAGCACTATTCTGCAGCAACACACACCGTTTCAAGTCGTAATAACAGCGCTATAAGAATATATATTAAGCACGACAATTCCCTTCAAACTCACCACTCAGGACCAGTAGCAACGTTAAATCCTTGCAGAAATATAAACTATATGATAACAATAGCTACAAGTACTTTGAAGTTAAAAAAAAAAGTCACCTTAAACTCTATTTTGAGATACACATTATTACTGAAAAACAAGCCGATAAGCACAATGTGCACTACAGATGCATTCAATTCCTCAAAGAGCATGATAGGAATGTTGTAATAAATGCGTTATAAACGCAATACAAAGGCACCACGAGCGTCGACATGATTATTTTAAAGATATTCGGTTCAACCTTTTTTTTGCAGCACATGGGCAACAAGACTGCCGAGCTACAAACTTTACAAGTGCACAATGAGATAGAGGGGAAAGCACGCCATCTACAGCCTCTACAAACAGCATCAGACATGTGTCAAATGTGGCTAAAGACAAACATGTGGGTTTCTATATGAAGTTTGAATTATTTGCTCGGTAAATTCCTGCAAAAAAAAAAGCCCTCCCCGGTGAGAAACTTACATAACCATCCACGCTTCTTGGCTGGGAAATGACACGGAGGATGCGTTGCTGTCCGTAGAGTCAAAGTTGTGCCGAAAAGTGGGTTTAAAATTCAACAACCTTGAACTTACAGCAGGACAGGAGTCGGTCAGCCCTCTCGCATGAGTTGTTCACTCTGTTGAAGCATGCTGCTGCAGTCTCTCTCTCTCTCTCTCTCTCTCTCTCTCTCTCTCTCTCTCTCCTACTCTCTCTCTCTCTCTCTCTCCTACTCTCTCTCTCTCTCTCTCTCCTACTCTCTCTCTCTCTTTCTCCTACTCTCTCTCTCTCTCCCTCTCTCTCTCCTACTCTCTCTCTCTCTCCCTCGTGCTCACTGCGTGTGTCCCACCGTGCACTGACGCAGCCTCGCGGTGGGTCGGCTCAAGTTATTGAGAGCTGGCAGCAGATTGGCCGCTGAGAGTTTCCCCAGGTGAGAATGTCGACTCCCCCTTTTCTGTCCCCGCAGGTTAAACATCTGAACAGGAACTTTTTTTTTTAAACAACTCCACTCACCAACACTCAACGGTCCCTGTCTGTGATCTCAGGGGAAAGTCTCTAGGGAAATATGGTCATTATGGTGAAGCGAAACGCACTGTTGCTGAACAGAAACTACACGGAGCACTTTATTCTAATGCTTTACACATTTACCAATGACGATGAATAATCAGTGGTAGAAAAAGTACAATCAAAATGTTTTGATTAACATACTCGGTTACAAGTAAAAATCCCTGTAAAGTAAAGTATAAATGTTCGAGCATAAAAATAACAAAAGTAAAAGTGCTTATTATACAAAATGGCCCATTTCAGAATAATGTATATTGTCCAAGCTGATTAAAATGATAGATGCATTAATTAGTTAATTGGTTTAATATTTCATTTAGGAAAGATGGAGCACCTTACTATTATTACTTTATATGCTGCTGTGTAGTTTAATCCTTAATAATATATGATAATTTATTGTTTTATTTATATTGGGTATTAATGATCTCAATCTGCAGAGGCACTAAAGCTGTCAGATAAATGCAGTGGTGTAAAATGTACAATATTAGAAGATTAACATAGTACAAAATTAAAATACTCAAAGTAAAAGTAACTCAAAAGTAGAAATGCCACATCTTAAAATAAATCGTAAAATATGTAGTGCATAATGTTTTTAATTGTACGTAAGTACAGTACTTGAGTAAATGTAATACTTTACACTACTGCCTGGATTATATCTGTATGCTCTTCCTTTGACCAAGTAGTATTATCAAAAGTACTGAAATAAACATGATCTAATATTCTTATACTCATAGTTTTAATTGATTCCTTTCCCTTCATACCACATTTTTATGATAAATAAAATATATTCTGCTTTAATTTCTCTTAAGGATGTATTAGTTATTACAGAGCACATGGCCACGCATGCGCACTAATGAACCCGGAAGTGGAGAGGAAGAGCCGAGCAGCACTGACGGTTTTACAGAAAAAAAGATGCAGCTTCACTTCACTAAAGATGTTTTACCGGATTCTGTCAGCACGGACTTCCAGAACCTTAACAAACTCAACGAGCAGGTAAATACAGCAGTTTTTTAACGACGGGTATGAACTAAAGAGCATCCGTTTAGTTCACGTTAATGTTAGCTAACTGAGTTGTATTTCTAAACTCAGCTCGTTTCTTACGTTTCATTCTCCTTAGACCGTATTTGTAAATAGCTTTCATAGTTATTGAGGCTTCAAACATGAATATAAAGGAAGCGTGGTTGTTAATTTGCAGGATTTGTCTCGTTGTCCAGAGCTGTCAGTAAACACACCGCTCTTGTGAATCATGTGACAACAGACTGTGTCAGTGGTGGAAGAAGTATTCAGATCATTTACTGAAGTAAAAGTAGTAATACCACGGTGTGAAAATACTCAGTTACAAGTTAAAGTCCTGCATTCCAAACGCTCCTTCAGTAAAAGTACAAAAGCATTAGCATCAATGTAAGGCTACTAAAGTACCAAAAGTAAAAGTACTCATTATGCAGGAGGGCCATTTCAAAATAACATAGATTACATTTCTGGATTATAAATTGTATTGTAATGAATGGTATGTGTTTATACATTTTATGTTGCACCTGGTAAAGATGAAGATACTCTAATTACTCTATACTGCTGGTTTGCTTAACCTATTATACATAATCAATCAATAATACAAATCTGCAAAGTAACTAATGTTATCAAAAAAATGTCAATCAGCAAAAAGTACAACATTTTGTAGGCGAGGTATATACGAGCATGCAATGAAAATACTTTACAAGTACCTAAAAATTGTACAGTACTTGAGTAAATGTGTTACCCTGTTGTAGTGGGATGATTCTGAGACTTTAACCATGTTTTTGCCTGATTTTTATTTTCCTATGCACCTGTCTCTGGCAGGTGTGCATGATACTGTCTTCAGACAAAACACTCTTTTTTTTTTGCAGTTTGTAAAGGGTGTATTACATGAAACTGCAGAAATATTCCTGAAAAATGTGTGTATATACTGTAGGTGTAGACATGTCAACAGTTTGTATTTGCACAAATAACAACTATAAACATGAATCTATCGTCTTGAAATACACAATAAAATACTCAGAAAATGTGCAGACAACCATGGACAGAATGTCCCCACGTGAGATTCTTGTTGATTAAACACTGCATGTTTTCTTCTAAATAGCAGATCAAAGTGTATTTTCTCCAACAAAGCAAACACAGATTTAGACATTAACAAAGACTTTTCATGTTTTCATTTTGTGCAGCAATTTCTTCGTCTGATTGAAATCCTGTTCCAGTTCCTGCTGGAGCCTAAAGAGGTGAACACACACACACACACACACACACACACACACACACACACACACACACACACACACACACACACAATTCTGATGTTAATGGGACTTTGGACTCAGTGATTAACCATGGTAACTGAACCGAGGAAAAACATTGCCTGTCCTATTGTGTGTGTGTGCAAATTAATGCATGCTTTTCTGCGTGTGTGTGTGTGTGTGTGTGTGTGTGTGTGTGTGTGTGTGTGTGTGTGTGTGTGTGTGTGTGTGTGTGTGTGAGTGAGAGTAGACGGAGCGGTTCATGCAGCTGCTTGGTGAGTTTGCAGGGGAACATGGGATGAGTGCCGGTCCTCTGAAGAACCTGATGAAGAGCGTCCTCTTGATGCCACAGAGTGGGAAACACACACACACACACACACACACACACACACACACACACACACACACACACACACACACACACACACACACACATCCATACAAACATAATAAATCATAATCATAATAAAGAGTCATCCTTCAATCAGAGGCTCGTCAGTATGATCCCCGGCTCTGCTAGTGTTGATGTGTCCTTGGGCAAAACAATTAATCCCTACTTGCTCGTGTATAAACGGGTAGGAATGTTAGTTAGAGTCCTGATGGGCACGTGGCACCTTGCATGGTAGCTCCTGCCATCAGTTTATGAATGGGTGTGAATGATGACATGTCTATAAGACTATAAGCGCTGTACAAGTACAGGTTATTTACCATTTTATCATTATGTTAACAGGGAACCGTCAGACAGCACTTTCCGATGAGGAACTGAATCCCTTATCTATATGCTCTCTTCAAAGTCACAAGACTTCTTTGACCTCGCACAACACTAGAGTTGCTTATCTACCACTGCCTTGACCGGTTAGTTAGTTAGTTAATTAGTGTTATTGTGTGACTTTGGTGTTTTAAAGGGTTAGTTTGGATTCCCCCTAATCACACAATAACACACAAACGAACCCAGCGAGGCAGCAGCAACTCCCGTGTTCTATGAGGTACCTTTTTAATGTTATTTTCAAACGAGTCTGGTAGGTAATTCAAGGATTAAGGATAATTACCTCATCCAACCTACTTCAGAAAGTGCAAACTATCTCCTAAGCATCCAGGGAGATACCAGTCTCTGAATGCCAAGTATGTAATGTAAGCCTATACATACTTTTTAAGATCACCAAGTGATCACTTATATCTCATTTAATCTGTATTAACCAAAATTCATGTACGACAAGTTTCAGCACATAAAACCATTTACTTGTACTTGTAGTATGATGTAATACAATCTGTACAAAGCTTTGATTTGTATCTGTGATCAGGGCTAGGCCACCTGTTTCCCTTGCTTCCAGTCCTTAAACTAAGCTAAACTATTTATTGTAAGTCGCTTTGGATAAAAGCGTCAGCTAAATGAAATGTAATTTAATGTAATGTAATCCCCTGCTGGCGCTAGTTTTACATATAGCTTGTAAATATAAGAGTGGTATCAATCGTTGCAGCTTAATCTTTGCAAGAAAGCAAAAAAATGCCAAAGTATTATTTGTCTGTTTTCCCTCTCCTGTTGTTCTCTGTGTCTTTTCTTTCAATACATTTCTCATTGTGACAAAGTCGTCTGTTAGTGCAAGCTCGGGGATCATGAATTGTCTCTGATGCCAAAATCTTTAGATGTTGATTTTTCAGATCACTGGGACATTATCTTCTCTCAATTCAAGTCCAGTAATCAGTAGAAGTCTAAACAATATATGGTATAATCCACAATCTACACATTTTTAGTGAAAGTAGAAGTAGTAGAAATGTAGATTTTCCTTTTCTGTCAGTAGTCAAAACTTTAAGTAATTAATTGTGCAACAATAGAGACATGACTGCAGCAGTTTAGAATTGTAACACAACACTCAACTCAGCTATAAGGTTCCAGAAAAGCAGGACGGTTTCTCTCTCATTGACGGTGAGTCTGTCTGTTCTCTCCTCAGGCGCCTTGAAGAAAAGTCTGACAGCTGAGCAGATCAAAGAAGACCTTGTGACATTAGGTACACATCCAAATCCTTTTAAACAGGAGTCGCTCATAAAGAGGGTACATTTTAAACAGAAGTTAGGTCATGCCGCTGGATAGTGTCCTTTTATGACGGCATGTTATGCAGATGGAACCTCACAAGCTCTCACAGCATTTCTTCTTATCATTGTGAACATTTTACACAGGAAACTAAATCTGCTTTATCTGTTGATTCCTCAGGAGTAAGCGAAGACAAGGCGGCTCACTTTTCACAGCAGGTAACTTTCAAATCTTGTTGCCCTGTTCTTTTAAAAGTCATTAAATGGCCTTCTTGTCAAACCAGGTATCATTTTTTGAGCACAGGAGTTTTTTTTCTGCATTTTGCAGTGGGGGCAGCACTATGCAGCACTGTCCAGACTTGCTGTGGGACAGACTCTGATGGTCAACCAGCTGGTTGACATGGAGTGGAAGTTTGGAGGTAAAACGAAGCAAAACTAGACATCCCATCAAATTTAGCTCTCAATGAAATTAAGTCTATTTCTGAGCACACTTAAGAGCCCTGAAGTTGTCTCTCCTCTCACACTTATTCATGAACCCAGAGGCTCTAGACCAGGGGTGTCAAACATACTGCCGGATCCGGCCCGCCGGATAACTGTTCAAATAAAAAAATGTTTTAAAGTGACAGGGTTTTACCAACATTAGCCTAACGAGGAATACTGTAACGGATAGGATTTCTTATCTTTCAGAAGATTTGGATAGCCAAAAGAAGCATAAAGTAAAGTCATTTGTAGCTTTTTCAGTTGCAATCGATGAGAGCAGTGACATTACTAAAGATGTTGCTCTGGCCATATTCATTCGTGGTGCTGATGAGATTTTGGCGGTCACTGAGGAGTTCCTTGAGTTGATGCCCATGACAGATACACCACTACAGCAAATTACATCTTTAGCGCTCTTGTTGAAGCGCTGGGTCGGAGTGGACTGGACCCGTGCTGTCAGTGGGGCTACAGACAGTGCACCATCAATGATCGGGAGAAAAACAGGCGTTGTGATGAAATTCAGGGAGAAAGTACAAGCTCCAAATGGAGGATCAAGTTTTTGGACATTTCCCTGTATTTTTCACAGCGAGCCATTGTGTTGCAAAACAATATCTCCCCCCTCCCTCTACATTATATGAGGAAACCTCAAGGCTCTTACCATTTAAGTAAAATTGATGAAAGTGGCGTCACAAACGGGTCACAAAGCGAGGGAATCTGCAGAGGAGAGCCGGGGCAGATAAACAGTTGGCTGATGTCTGAATTTTTGGTCTTTATGTTTCTAGTTTAATGTAGAAATACCTTTTTAAAATAGGGTTTATCATCCAAAAACCTTCACCAATGATTTAAACATAGAGAAATATTGTCGTTATGTATGCGTTATTAAGCTATGATTTTACTGGTCTGGCCCACTTGAGATCAATATGGGCAGCATGTGGCCCCTGAAATCTTTATCAGGCATCATTGTTTATGCAATACAACCTATTGACTTCTTAAGACTCAAAGGTAATAGTGATGCTAATACACGGAGCCGGGGAGTCATTAGCATTATGTTAAGCTATTGTTGAGCTGATGTTAAAATACACAGCGCTCCAGTTAAAGAGGGGAGTGGACAGTGAGTGCCAGTTCATGCTGCACCCATCTGTATCTTACTTGACTGTGCTGTTATTGACATGCAAAACCTTCAGCCAGGCAAACCGACTGTGTCTCTGCATGTCGCCAATGAACCGGCTGGAAACAGTCAGTTATCTGCGGAGACTTGACAAGTCTGATAGCCAATGTGTTCCCTGCTTTTCTCATCGGCTGTTACTCAAACAGGCCATCTTGTATAATGCTGAATGTATATAAAGTGCATTAGAAAGAGTCCAGGACCTTTGAGTTCTTGGTTATTTTTGTCTGGTCTCGCTACAAAATACCAAACGGCTACATAATCCATTAGCTGACTTGTGTTTTTTGTATAATAGTTGTTTTGTATGATATTGGTTTAAGAAACCATCAAAAGTAATGCACAGGTGATGATCAAGTGGAGAGACATCTTAGGTTTATTTTACTTTGCTTGAAAAGTCAAGTTCAGAAAATATTGCTTAAATATCGCTTGCTGTAATGCAGCCTTTTGAATTAAAGAGAAAGTCATGTTTGTGATGTATCACAATACCATAACCACCCAGCATTTTTACAGTATCAGTAGTTTAGCCGTACATCACCCAAGAAATATAAGTCAAACAAAAATAGAATGAAAGGAGTGTTAACAAATTAAAGAGGAATCCTACTAGTCAGTTTATTATCATGTTTTGCCTCCTGAGAAAGACATCTGGCTCTTTAGCTGCTTCATGCTCCACTTTCATCAGCGGTTAGTCTCCAGCTGTGTCCGTCTGCTGTTTGCTGCTGAGCAAGCAGAGTACAGTGGCTTTAACAGAGCTTCTTCTTGAACTGTGGAGAGGCTGAGCTTTATAGTACATGTGCCTTAAAACCAAAACAATGTGCGAAAATACTCAAAATACTTCTGCAGAGCTACAGAGTCGATGATAATTATCTGTGGGTTTGTCACATTTTACCGTTACACATAGTCTGATTCAATATTACCTACATTTGACACCCAACAGCTGCAAAATTATAGGAAAGTATTGGAGAGAATTGGGGAAATAACATGCAACAAAAAGCCTTGGAGAAAAGTAACAATATACTACTAAAAAACAACATTTATTGACATTTTAAATATACATCGTCACTAACCTGTATTCAGTTCTACATCCTCTGTATTTTTTATATATATGTTTACAAATATCAAACAATGAACCCTTGTGTAGTCTTGTTTTCATGCAATTGTCAAGCAAATTTTAAGAATACATTTTTCCCTATAAAGTTGAAAAAATACAATAATGCATTTTTGTTTGTGATTTAAATTGATCACTTGATCTGAGTATCGTGGTGTGTTTTCTGACCCTCGCAGTGACTGTTGGCACCAGTGAAGTACAGAAAGTGGGCAACATCTTTCTGCAGGTTTGAAAGCTCTGCACACACACACACACACACATACACACACACACACACACACACATACACACACACACACACACCCACACCCACACACACACCTACACACACACACACACACACACAGTTACACAGCTCATTTGTTCAGTTTTGTTGAACACAGTTTTCTTGTCCTCCTGCAGTTGAAGCTGGTGGTCAGAAAGGGGGTTTCCACTGAAAACATCTACATGGGTGAGCGACTTTGTGCCTTTACTAACAAAAGCAGCTCTAAAAACGTTTGTTCACATAATATATTGTTTTGAGAATAACGTCTCAACATGTCAGATCCAGATGAGTCAAGATCGTTTGAGTCAAGATCGTTTGAATCAAGACGCCCGCCGGATGCATAGACTGCAACTGCTTTTACAGTTATATAGAGGGGGCAGAAGATCAAGTACAGCGGAAGTTGTTAAAATATTCAGAACCATTTTGTGAGGTAAATCAGGTCGACGGGTTCCTTTTCATGATACTGAAATGTAAATATGTGCTGCTGTCTTGCGTAACACAAGCAGGAGTGCATAGTTTGCAGAATCAGTGAGGGAGAAAAGGCAGCTTGACTCAGATGGACACAGGAAATTAACAATCAATGTCATCTTGCTGTGTTGGGTGACATAATTGAAGGAGTAATGTTGTTTTATATTTTTTTGCATCTCATTGCATTTGAGATGACAAACTGTGATTTGAGGCTCTAGCAAGCTCCAATATTGGCAAAGCGTCTCAGAGATGGAGAGAAAAAGTTGACAATAGTTTTGCCTCTGCTGACTGTCGCCACGGCTGTCAGCCCGTTGGCTACCGGGTGTCGGGGCCGCAGCCAATCCCAGGTGACATTGGGCGAAGGCAGGGTACGCCGTGGACAGGTTGCCAGGCTATCACAAAGCTGACACACTCACATTCACACCTACAGACAATTTAGAGTCGGCAGTGCTCACCACCACACCATGCCGTCATCATGATTACTGACGTAGAAACATTACAGTGCGTACAAATAGATATGTTGGGGAGAGAGAAACAGGATGACTGGGAGCTTAGGAGGACATCAACATGGGGATTTGTTTTTGTGACTTTGAACTGCACAAAAAAGTAATGCGTGGTAAATGTTCATCGTCCCGAGAAGGAAAAGCAGCTTTTAGCTCTAATTGCCTAATTAGATTCAGGGGTCAATGCTTCGGTGATCTGTTTGATGCACGTTTGGAGTACAGAGATAGAAAAAACCTCCCCTGCAGCTTATTAAATCCTGTTTTCTATGAGGGCACTTTTGTGTTTACACACTTCAACATACGATATCTGACATGTGTCTGGTATATTTTGGTGTCAAACAGCTAGAATTTCATACATGCTAACACTACATATTCTACTTCAGTCAACTGTGAGCGCTACTACTGCTATTTGCTTCTGTTTCTCACCGTAAGTCCATGAGCCCCGTTACTTTACAAAAGCTGAGAGATGTCTATCAATGTGAGGTGTCCTGTAAAAATAGTTTTCCATCTTATTTTCTATTAATTGTGGCATTCTATCCCTGTTTTTATATTCATTCTTTATCCGTCTCCCCTTTTAATGTAAAGCACTTTGTGCTCCATTTCTTTTAAGAATGGTGCTATACAAATACATTATTTAATCCATGTTGGAGATCACTGTTAATGTTAACTATTCAACATTTATCCTGTATTCCCAGCAATGCAGAAATGTAATGTCCAGAAAAGTATTCCTTTTAAAGAGATACCAGAACCAGCTTCTACAACAGCAAGCCGGGTGAAGCAGGATTCAAATATGTTGAAACCTTGCTGTAGGAAAAAAAAAAAAGGGAGTAGGAAAACTCTTTAAAAAGAAGAAGTTTTGTAGCGTAATAGCGTCGTACTCAGTCAGTCTGTGTTATTAACTAACTGTTTCCTGTTTTTTCCCTCATCTCTTCCAGAATTGACGCTCCCACAGTTTTACAACTTCCTACACGAGATGGAGAGAGCCAAGGCCAGCATGGAGTGTTTCAGCTGAGTGTGTGTGTGTGTGTGTGTGTGTGTGTGTGTGTGTGTGTGTGTGTGTGTGTGTGTGTGTGTGTGTGTGTGTGTGAGTGAGTGAGAATGTGAGTGAGAATGTGAGTGAGAATGTGAGACTGTGTGTGTTATGTAGAACATCATGTGTGTCTGTGTGCGACACTGACTGAACTAAACACATTTTATTTACTGTCAGACATTTCTACTCAAATAAACATGAATATAAAAAAAGAACACTCGCACTCTGAGCTGTTCTCTCTTTAATCTGTGCGGGACATTCCTGGTTTCTTTTTCTGGTGTCAGCAAAGGAAGTTTTTTTGAGAACTAAGGTGAGAATTAAGTCTCATGTTTCATCGATACTTCCTCTTAAAGTGTCCTGTGGGGACAATTCAACTTCACCCAGACCTGTTTGATCAAGTTCAGTGCTGTTGTTGTTTCTTTGCTTGAATAATTATGGGATTTGAAAGAACATTGCATACATTTACACACAGATGCATAAAGAGCCACAACAGAGCATGTTAACCTTTTCCACCAAACATTATCCTGTTAAAACATTTATTAGAAGCAATAATAGATGGAAGGTAGATTTTTTTTTTTTTAAAGCCGTGGTTCGAGAAGTATTCAGATCCTTTAATCGAGTAGAAGCACTAACACCACAATGGGAAAATACTCCACTACAAGTAACATACCTGGAAAACCTTACTGAAGTAAAAGTATAGTGGAAGTATTGTAAAATTGCAAAATGTCCTTAAAAGCATTGATTATGCAGTAAAATGTTCCCTGTCAGTGTATTACTCTACACACTAGAATATACTGAATATACAAATATGAATTTGACTTGGGGAGAAACTAAATCTACTTGTATCTCCATTATATGGAAAGTATATAGCCTACTGTATGTGAATATTACTGGTATCACCATATTGCATGTGCTATAAAATAATTACAGTGAAAACGTTTATGCATTTAAGTTGTTGTTGTTCATCGCATTACTATTTCATCAAGCTCAGACCAGGAACAATATAATGGTATAATTAATGGAAGAAAATATTTAATTATGAAAATATACATTACATTTCACCACTGACGAAGAAAGAATGAAAAGTGATAAATACCATACGCTGATTCCTCTGAACCTCGAGGCAGATTTCAGAGGAGTGAGTTGGTTGTACGTGTGTCTACTAGTCAGCATTTCTTTTCTGATATAGTAATTACCTCCGTTTTTAACTCAGGGTTATTGGCCCTGTGGGATATTTTCTACCTGGCTATGACAGTAAAGTAACATTTTTCACTCAGCACATTTCATGTTAGTCCGCCTACAAGGTCACAAGATATTTCTCCTTGATCTACAAAATCGTCTGCCAAATGAATTAAAGACGATTTTGTCTGGGGGGTTGACACTTTGGCCTCATAATATTGAAAAGTACAATGAAAAGTTAATTACTGAGACAACAAATATAAATAATAAATATTGTGCCGTTAAGTAAGACTCGATGCTAGCACTGGTAGAATGTAACCGAATACATTCAAGTACTCCAGTAGTATTTCCATTTAATGCTACTTTCCACTCAATTCAGATTATTGATACAGTATACATCAACTAATACATATATACTTATAGATAATAATAGATTACCCTGCAGTATATAAAACAGGTGTAATTAGCTCCATCTTTACAAGGTGCAACATTAAAGTGATGAACACATTAATACATAAATAATTGTGTTCCAGGAATAATATAAGTACTTCTGAAATGGGCCATTTTGCATAATGAATACTTTTATGTATATGTTGATGCTAATATTCTGGTAGTTTTACTGAAGTAAGGTTTTGAATTCAAGACTTCAAGACAACACACAGTTCATTCTAGTATTGCTACTTTTAGTCAACATGAAATGAAAAATACCTCTTTAACCCTGACCCATTTTTATATGCCACAAAATATGCAACACATTTTAGAAAAAAATCATTTGTATTTTCATGTCAAAATCCAATTATCTTATCTTCTTGTAAAACAAAATATGACATGCGCTTAGTGTAACATAAGGTATATTAGTCTATTGTAATTATAAGACAACATTTGCAGAAATAGTCAATTATGTTAATAATCTCACTGAATATATGTGATTTTCAAGAGGTTGTCCATACATTGTTTTATTGTGGAGGGAATACCACATACAATTTGCCTCCCTCCATCAATTGGATCCCGCCTTGGATCGTGTTTATTTAGTGCTGGATTTTTTTTTCTGATGAGTGAGCAATGTGCCTGTTTCTCTTCCAGAACGCCCAGCATATTTCCTCAAATACGTATTTTATAATAATTGTTCAGGAGCAAGATTACTCTTTCATGTGGCAAACAATTATCTCCAGACGTCACTTCGATAACAGCTCTTCCCCTGAGGACAACCAACCAACCAACTGTATTTAGCACGTCCATCACATGATTACTATCCAGACAGACTGATAATTGTGCTCCCATTACAAAGTGCAATTTTAAACTTTCCTTATCCAACATTAAAACTTACTTCACGACAATCATAAAATCAGTCATCACTTTTGTGATTTTTGAAAAGTAAATGCAAACCAGAAGAAAAAGGCTAACTTTAGGCTATAAA
The DNA here is from genome assembly GCF_910589615.1 of Taurulus bubalis. Lineage (NCBI taxonomy): Eukaryota > Metazoa > Chordata > Actinopteri > Perciformes > Cottidae > Taurulus > Taurulus bubalis. The sequence continues at coordinate 12,617,814 of NC_136599.1, read as the reverse complement.
CACACTCCACACGCACTCAGCTACAGCTGATGAACCCGTCCTGACCAATGCCCACCCTCCAGTTCCTCTCAAGGTAAACACTGTTCGCTCTGTCCTAAGCATTGCCATTTTCAGATGCTCCCAATCTCAAATATCGAAGGCTGCAGCACCTTTAAGGGAACCAAACAGAACAGGCAGAAATGGTCAAATATTGGTTTCTGTGCCAAGAGGTTAAGACAGAGATAATTTCACAAAATTGTGTCCACATCTTGTGTTTTAACTACAATGTGCAATGTTCATCCAGTGTAATTCATATGCAATGTGCTCAAGTCATATAGTTTATATATATAGTTTTCAAAACTTCACTTAAAAAGGTATAGTTTGGCCACCCCAGCATTAGACCATTGGTCAAGTTATTACTTTATTGGGTTTTAGTACATTTTTGATTAGGTTAAGTGCAAATTGTATTACATTTTCAGTAAATTATTACATTATTGGGCGCAACCAGACTGCCTGTAAATACCTCTCCACTTCATGCTCCTTTTTATAGTAAAACCACGTATTGAGCAGATAACTAAACACCTGGTTTCTCTCTGACTCCCCTCTCTCAGGGTTGTCCTCTATGTTGTCTCATTCTTATCTTAACCTTCACATTCTTTCACTTTCTCCTGAAGTATGATTTATCCTCCCCTCCTCTTCCCGTCCCTCTCTCTCTCGCTCTGTGTTCATGCTGCCTTTCCTTCCTCTCACCGTGTGGCCCAACATGTTACAACATGAAATCATGACTCAAGATAATCCACACACCAGGATTTCTGGAAAATGATATTGCTGCTGAGGTTTTTTTTTGTCCCTTTGAGTAACACAAGCCGAGTTCCATATTGTCACATTATATTCAAGGGAGGGCAGACCTCTCTGTGGCTGATATCTCCAAAACTAGGCAACTAACACCAAAACAATCTAGATTGATAAGGAGCACTACAGGTTAGAGAAAATATAGGCTATTTTTATATTTTGGGTTGCGCTATCCATTTAAGCCATCAATGCTATATCCAAAATCTGGTGAATCAGTGTTGACTGATTATCTGGCGATAGCAATTTTCTATTTTTAAATAACCAATAATGATAGCTGTTACCCTTTCAATTAAAATACTAATTTCTACCGCTAAACCTAATCACAATTTAAACCTGCCTAATTCATAAAAATCATAACCTTGCCAAAAACCCTTGTAAAACCATTTCATGTGAAATAGAAAACACAGCATGAGCATACAAAGCTTCATATCTGCATAAAATAACCAAAGATAACATGTTAGATAGATAGGCTATGACAACCCACAACTAGTGCAATCAAACCATATACAAAAATTGCCATGGCAAATGTAAAAGATGATGACGTCAAGCTATTTAGATCAACCTTTCTCCCTAATAATGGTTGAATACATCTCATGTCAATCAAATATTTATCAAATCAAATGAGTCAATAATATGTGTGAGTGGACACAACAAATCTGACAGTTTTTGTATATCTTTACTTGTTTGGTTATATGTTTTTCACAATATTTTCATATTGTTGACAAAAGCAGCCCAACACTATTTTTGCCCAGCCATCAAAAGTTGCCAAGTGGGTGGAAACCAGTCCATTCTGGCCACACTGCTGCAGAGTTAGGACATTATTATATATTAGTTAAGACATTATTATATATTATTATAGACATTTGGTTTTACAGGAGGGACGGAGGGAGGGCTAGTTGGCTTACTGATGAAAGCTGCCAACATTCATGTCTCCTGCCTCCAGATCAGCCAAGAGTTAAATTCAATTTGGGGTTTCAGACCGTTGAAAGCAGTTGCTATGCATATTTATAACACAATATATAGAATTCAAATTATATGCACTTAGAAGTGGACCTGAACGCATCAACAAGGCAACTAAATACCCATACACATTAGTTTTCAGCTGAAAAATGGTTTATTTAAAAATGAGAAGAGAAGCTTATCTACAAGCCTCCAACCCCATTTGTGTTTTTTCTTTTGTGTCTACGTGTCTGGGAATAACCACAGGCTTTTCAAAGAAAGTGTTTGGACAAAGAGAGTTTGAAGTTAAAGGAGGTGTGTGTGTGTGTGTGTGTGTGTGTGTGTGTGTGTGTGTGTGTGTGTGTGTGTGTGTGTGTGTGTGTGTGTGTGTGACACCGTTGGACCTACAGTGGGAAGAGGACGTTTATGCAAACTAACTCCAATAGCGCACAGCTGTCAAATGAAAGTGTGTTTGTGTGTCTGTGTGTACTCAGTCCAGGTCCAGAATGACAAGGGAGTACATGTTTGCCCCATGGTAAATAGTGGACTGTGCCTGGGCATGTTTTACAAGCTAAAGTAGTAAAGCAAAAGTATTAGTTTATGAAGTAATCTCAAGGGTACAAGCATCCCTTAATAACAGCGTAAAACACCCACACAACCTAACTGTTTTTATAATCCATGTATATGTAACTTTGTGGAATAGAGACTTTTCCCCTGTCCCCACTGCTGAGGATGGACGTCCAAACATGAAGCCAGCAGAGTCCTATATAGTCACACTGTACGTGGTCTGGTTTGACCAGTTCCGTATCTTCATGCCCTCGGTTGCTTCACACATTGCTTCCACATCACCGGTCGACCCAAATACAGTATATGGGTTTCTTATCTCTGTACCTGAACATCTCTTTCCCACAACTAGAAACCAGAGGAAGAATAATCTCATCTTTATCAGCATCACAAGGCAAAACCCTGGAGCAGGTTCACCGAAAGTGTATGAGAAGTAGAGGAAAACTGGGCAGTTTTTCCTGGAGCTGCTTCATTAATATTGACTGACGGGGGAATGATGCTGCAAAATATCTCTTTGGGTAATTGTCGAGGTTTTAAAAATGTTTACGAATTCTGAACTTTGAATTGGAACATTGTGGAATTTTATGACGACAAGCCTACAAATTGCTGTTCGGTAAACTGTGAATAATGTCACCGCAGGGCATCGCATGTGGATCTTGGCTACACCTCAGGTTGGTGGCTATTATTTTTATTGATGCAATTGAATTTGGGTTTTATATGTTGAAAAAAAAAAAACGGTTTTGGCTGAACTTTCGTGCTCTGCTTCTGTAAATATAGTGGTGGTGGATGAGAGACTGTGGCCAGAGCCAAGATATTTTATTTTATTCACTATTTTATTCACAGAGCCAGGATACTTATTCACATGTCTCCATCGCAGCCTTTGCACTGTATGCTGACTTATTGTCGTGTTTTTGTACTTGTGTGTGTAGTTGTGTGTAGATGTAGAGGGCTCTCGCTTGAGCCAGTGTTCGTTTTGTTTGTTCTGGGCTGGTGAAACATTTTGGGTTAGTTAAGTTTACATTTGAGGTACTTTACTTGAGTATTTCCATGTTCTGCTTCTTTATACTTCTATTCCAGAGGTAATTATTGTATATTTTACCCCTCTACATTTAACATACGGTTTTAGTTACTTCAGGTAACTTTTCTTGGTCCCCTTCCTGTCCAGTGATTGTGATAAAGTGTTGCCTTTATGGATTGAGAAAATTATCCTACTTCATAAACTAAAAAAACTATTTGAAAAACCTCTTGTATCACCTGGAAAATGCATGGCCAAAAAGCTAAAAACTGGACTGTCTGGCCTGATAAAAGTAAGAGATATGTGGTTCTCATAGGACAGCGACTTTACAAACATATGATGACCTTATAGATTATGATGAGGTATGATGCTTTACTGTAAATTAAACTACCCAACATGTAACAGAGTTAAAAGATTAGCACAACTTTATACATTTACAACAGTAAAATGCACCATAAACATTAATGCAAAAATAATTATTAATCCAGAAGTATCATATATAAAAGTAAAGCACTGACAGGGAACATTTGACTTCATAATCAATACTTTTATACTCTAAGCACAATGTGCTGAATAATACTGACATCATTTTACTTTTAGTTGAGTATTTTCACCGGGTGGTAGTTATTGCTACTTTTACAGAGTAAAGGATTTTAATAAATCTTCTACCACTGCTCGGCAGTAAATGGTCAGTCCTATAACCTATACCGATAGTCCTTATTTTGAAGATCACAGATGATAATCAGAATCAGAATCAGAAACCGTTTATTTGCCAGGAATGTTTACACAAACAAGGAATTTTTCTAGGCGGAAGGTGCATAGATTCGACATGAGACGTTAGACGAGACAGACAACAATCAACAACAACAACAACAACAACAGTGTTACAGGAGAAAAACATCATCTTTTTTTAACCATTAGGCAGGCTCAGGTCGTGGGGGGCCCTGATTTCGACCCCCTCTGCTGTACAGGAGATGAACCACTGGCCTGTATGGAGTGAAAGGAAGGAAATTGCATTCTCAAGTGCGTGTGTGTGTGGTGTGTATGTCTGTACATGTGTGCATTTTGTGATAAGAGCACCCTTGGCTCGACTCATACAGTTCTTCATCGTGTGGATTTCTTTCTCTGTCGGTGGTAATTAATGTCTTCCTGCCCAAAACTGTGAAAACAGGGAAACTGTCACCCAAACACCAACACACACGGTAACAGACTCTGGGTGTGTGTAGGAGAGGGGCCCAATGGGCCACCCAGCTGTTGGCCGGGCTAGACGGAGAAGTTGTTATCTGGGCAAGACACACACTCCTCTGCCCTGGAGGAAGGGGCTCCAGTTTTTAGAGGTCAAATATTATGTTTATTATCAACATCTTAATAACCCCGCCCCCTTCCTTCCCAGTCAAACACATGCATGTGGCAGCCCATAATTTCACCCCTTCTGATGTACCTATAACCCACCTCTCCATGTTGTTTCTGGGCTTCTGTTACTTAGCTACCAGTTGCCACGGTTGCTTGGGCTGACGGGGTTACCTTGGCAACCATGCCTATCCCATTGTGTGGGCCTGTCCCAAGGATACACACACACACACACACACACACACATACACACACACACACACACACACACATACACACACACACACACACACACACGCATACACCCATAACGTTATCACAATGTGGCCCCCTCCACTCTCCACTGTCCAATGCCACATGCCTCCCCAACACACACACACACTCATACCCACACATACACACACACCTACACACATATACACACACATACACACACACACACACAATCTGATGCTTTAATTTACATTGAAGCGTTAATGACGTTGCAGAGCTGTCCTCTCTGTCTGTTATTAACGTTGTTGTCACAGCATATTCATACTGGTGTGGTGTCCTGTGTTTCCATACTGTAATATTTAAAATGCAATTTGTGTGCTATTGGTTGAACTCTAAAGTTTCGGACATATTGTAATAATTCACATCTTGTTTTAGCATAAATACAAAGTACACACACGCACACACACATGCACACACGCACACACACGCACACACACACACACACACACACACACACACACACACACACACACACACACACACACACACACACACACACACACACACCTGTTAACAGCTCCAGGTTGTAGATTTTTTTACCAGAAAGTCTTTCCTTTGCCTGTGGAGAACACTGCTGTGTGTATGTGTGTGTGAGAGAGAGGGATTAATACCTCATTAATAATCGAACCTGTTTCTAACCCACCCATTACGCTTGTTTTAATTTAGTCTTCCACTCCTCCCTCTCTGTCTTTTTTTCTACTCATTGATTCTGTTACTCATTTGTAAAAAAAAAAGAAAAGAAAAAAAAACTCCACCCAATTGTGACTGAGTGCAATCAGTAGTTGAAGAAACACCGCTGTGATTCTAGATATGTGTGTTTGTATATGCGAATGACTGCAGTCATTCACACGTGTGTGTGTGCGTGCGTGTGTGTGTGTATGTGTGTGTGTGTGTGTTTGTGTGTGTGTGTGTGTGTGTGTGTGTGTGTGTATCACGCTGTCAGCTACGGTGATAATGTATTCACAGACAACCCGCTAACATAAACACTAACACTCTTTTAGTCAGAACCACATACTGTTTTATACAAACACAGAATGAATAATCTAAAAATGACCTGTTCCTTTTCATGTGAGTGTAAACACTCACTGCTCCCCCGTATGCAGCAGGAAAACAGAGAGAGATGAGGCAATGTTAATAAATAGAGGCGAGTCATTATTCATTCAAGCAGTCATTTGAAGCGATATAACGGAGAGGAATACTTTACACATGATTTGAACTAATTCCTCCAAAATTCCCAGTGAAATACAATTAAAGTCAAACTGAGATGAATGAATACAGGCTCAATAGTGTTTCAGTTGACACATCATGCCTCTTGCCACTAGATGGTGGTATTGATTAATGAGAAACATTCAAATATACAATAGTGGCAGGGACACTTGAAATAACCTGGAAGGAAAAATGACACATAACTTAAATGAAAGGAAAAATAGTTGCACTGTTACACAGTAATTAACAGGCAGCAATTCAAAAGTAATTTACTGTAAAACACATTACAGTAATTAACTGGCAACAATTAACACAGTGATGTGTTAATTGTTGTACAACAATGTACCGCAGACTGTATATTTTGGTGAATACAATGGTCATCCTCTCAGATCTTGCACTTTGAATTAATCTATAAAGGCCAAATGTAAAGTTCTCAAAATTAATATTGTGCTGTTTTTGCATCCCAAATAGACCAGAATGATGCAGGGTCAATTATTAATCAATAAAAACAATATAATCATTAAATGTGAAGATAATAACAAGTTACAATGGATAAAGTTATATAGATACAGTGTTCTCAGGTTAATCTGTGTTTCAATTATGTTCACTATTACTGTGTCAGATCTTCTTAACCCTATATTACGGTCAGAATTGGCATGTTGGTCAATTGTATGACAAGCCAGTTTGTCTTTCTCAAAAAAAAAAAAAACTGCATTACTTTAGTAAAAATACAAATATTTTGTACACATGTGTTACTGCTACAAAAAGAATGATTGTGTTGTATTCATAATATACTTTCTAATCATTGGTTGATCATTTGGTTTGTAAGATGTCATACATTTGTGGTAAACACTATTTACCTTTTTCCTAAAGCCAAAAGAATTCTATTGTATGTGAAAACAAAGGTGGATTGTTAAAATTAGGTGTGCATTACAGTTTTTGGAACCACCTCATGGTTAAACTGTGACCTGTCGTATCTGCAATTGAATTAATGTGATAAAACTTGGAATTTATTTTGAATCCTGCTAGTTTTGTAAATTATTTTGGACTTGCACCATATTGTTATTGTTATCTTTGACTTTTATATTTGCACTCTTCCCACTTTGTATTGCAACTGCTGCACAGCAATTTCTCTCGAGATAAATAAAGTTTGATCTCATCTTATCTAATACTACGATGTCCCTAGATGTGTTGGAATTAATAATATAATATATAAAAGATTAGACTAACGATGCTTTGTACTGTACATGTTGATTCTGTTTTGTGCGTGTTTGTGGGCCTTCTGCATGTTTTGTGTTGACAGCTGCAGGGAATCCTTGCAGGTCACGTTTAACCAGTGGGCTGCTTTCATGAACGTGATGCAGTCTCCATACGGTGAATAAACATGCTTTACATATGGCGGCTCATTAATGTCTGTGTGTGTGTGTGTGTGTGTGTGTGTGTGTGTGGGAGGGTGTGTGTACTATATGTGCATTGAGATATGTGTGAAGGTATTTATAAGCGTGTGTGCACTCAAACAGGACAGAATGACAGCAGAGAGAGTTCAGTTTATTGAAGGAAACTGGCTCTCACAGGTGATTTAAGAGTTGAATATGTAAAAGTGTATGTTTTGGTTAAACCCCTGTGTATCATTCATCGTGCTATACTTGTATATTGACAGCAGGGCAGTCCAACTTCAGCAGCAGGCTGCGTTTGGGACACGAAACAGTCTCCTCAGGATTAAAAAACACGCTTTACATATAGCGGCTCATAACTGCATAACATGCAGAATGCATTAATATGTATGCTGTATGTGTGTGTGTGTGAGAAAGTCAGCGTGTGTGCTAGTTGGAGCTGTCCATGTTATTAACTTTAATAAATGTGTGTAGTGTTTTGCAGCACGGCGGTAAGCATGCCATGCATACAGAGCAATGCCTCGTTTAACAGTGTGTAAGCAGCAACTTGCAGTCACTGCAATGGACTCTTCTTTGTTAAGGCCACATCAAGTTAGTGTTGAACCTGTGACTTAATGTTACAAGTCAGTCTGTCGAACCCCTCAGTTCACTTAACTTATATAACAATGTTTGTCTAGTCGGCAATAGAGCGCTGAAGGGATGATGTATTTTTGGAGGCCAAACTAGGAAGTTGGCATTATAGTTGTTCCCTAAACGAAAAGCTAATGCGATCTCTGTGACAAACGTTTATGATACTTACGTTTTATTCAGCAAGATAAACCTTCACAAATGAAAACCACTTTTATGATTTTTTTTAAAACAAGTGTAATCGGCAGAAGTAAAAATCTAACTTTGACTGTAAACAAACTACACCACAGTCGCATGACATTACGTCATGAACACTAAGCTGAAGGTGGTCTAGTGTTTGGCGTGATGAGGTTTAGCCTAATTTAGCGACTTGTTAGCAACAGCCTTTTTTAAGACACATAAAAGCTTCAATATTCATTAGTGGAACAAAACCATATTTCAGTCATCTAACTAAACCATTCTAGTAAAAACCCATGGACTGGAATATATATATATATATATATATATATTTTTATATATTTTTAGGAGGTACAGCTCAGTATTTAAAAGCTGCTCTTTTTGTGTACAGATATTGCATGTTTACTGTGCACCATGATTCATGTGAGAAAACCCAAAGATGTGAAAAACAAAACGTGTCAACTCTTAATTCATCAGAGGCCGACTCCTTTCTGGGGATTTGACGTTTTTGCTTGAGAGCTGTTATATTTTCTGAAAAGAAGTGTCGGCTTTGCAAGTATACTGAATGTGAAGTTCAAGCTGTGGACCAGAACTCCACACCTACAACAGGGCTTATCTGCATATAACCAGATGGTTGTGGTTTGTCTGTTCTCTGACCTTTTTATTTGGAGGAGGACAGAGACACAAGACTGATATAAATAAAAGAGATTGGGAACTGAGTAAGAATCATTCCTTTATCAGTGCTCATGAATGTCACATGTTGGAGGATTTAATGAAATAATGAGCACTTTTTCAGCACTTGATGAGCAAGAACAAAAGCTTATGTTGTGCAACATCATGTTGAAGAGACACTGATAGAACTAGTTCTTGCATTGATTTTGAGCTGAAATCCATGTTACGGATTGTCAGAAACCTAATTGCAACAATAATTTTTCAAGCAAAATTATTGAAAACTCTGCGGTTGCTGCTTTTCTAAGTTTTAGATCTCTGTAAATCTTCTTGACTGCTGAAATTTTTTTATGATGATTGCATCACATTTTATAGACTAAACACAATAAAAATATTAGTTTAAAACAATAGAGTAATTGTTTTAAACTGTTTCAGTCAGTGCTATTTAATTGAATAATTAACATATCTGCTTGCGTGTTGAAGTGTGTCATGTTAATTATATTGCAGTAATTTCTTTTGCATTTTTTGTCTCTTGTATATCCATATATAATGTGACCCTCTTCCATGTGTATTAGTGAGTGCGAAGGGGGGGGTCAAGTGGGCACTGCATCGGTGTGTACGGGTGTGTGTGTGTGTGTGTGTGTGTGTGTGTGTGTGTGTGTGTGTGTGCGCGTGTGTACGGGTATGTGTATCAACAGGCTGTCAGAGAGGAGGGTTGAAATTGCAGCTGCGTAAAATGGTGTATGATGTAATAATGAAGAATTGTTCTTAACCCCCAAAATCAAGTTTTATTTTTAAATGATGTTTTTATTTTCATTACGATTTCACCTGTTATAGAAATTAATAACTTGTCCACTGGAGAGAAACATGTAACTTTGTAGTAATCGGTCATCTGAACTGAACTGAGCTAGGGCATAGGTTTTACGTCAGAGATACTATCATATTAACCTACAACCTTCTTTGTAGTTGCCGAAATAGCTCAGTTGGGAGAGCGTTAGACTGAAGATCTAAAGGTCCCTGGTTCGATCCCTGGTTTCGGCATTGAATTTGATTTTGGCGAATTTGCCCAATGGGATAAACATATGATCTATCTGTCTGTCAGAGCCTCACAACAGCAAGCCAGCCCGACAAGGCAGGTGCCTGTCTCTATATGCATGACTGTTTGACTATTTTTGAGTGTGTGTTATCTATTTGCTGCTAACAGCTAATATCTAACGTTAACTAGCTCTCATGATTTCACCACAAAAGAATAGGGTGCACAAGAGTGTTTAACCATGTGTGTAGTATAGTTTGCACATGTGGCACATGTGGCAGGATGTACAAACCGGGTAGAGACTGACAGGTGTTGTTGTTGTTCCTGTGTAGCGTTATGAGCTGATGAATATATGATAATGTGATATTGATGCATCGACTCTCTCTTGTAGATACCCAATCCAGTATTTTAGGGCATCAGACATTTCCGATACTGATACCAGTATCGGAAGAACTCTCTACTCCTGATGCAAATTTTTAAAATGCACTAAGGGGATGCACTGCTGCTTTGTTTTGTTGTGTCGCATACATGGACTACAACTGCATTTTTCTTTGCAACAAACCCTGTTTTGCATAATGACAGTAAATGATCCATAAATCCTTGAAAAGTCCTCACAAGTACAGTAGGACCAATACTGTGAAATATATAGTGGCTTTGACACATAGCACGGCAGCATCTTTGTTCACTGTGAGGAATGTTTTCATCATTTCTGTTATTCATCTTTGGAAATCCTGGGATGTGTGTGTGTGTGTGTGTGTGTGTGTGTGTGTGTGTGTGTGTGTGTGTGTGTGTGTGCGTGCGTGCGTGTGTGTGTGTGTGTGCATCCTTTTATGACTTCTTATGTGTGGTGACTGTGAGCATATGTGCACATATCTGTGTGATTTTGTGCAGGTTAGTCTTTTTGTGTCTGTGTGCGTATGTTCCTATGTGGCAGCCCCTATGTGTTTGTATGGATGCTCGTACATCCATGTTTGTTCATATATCTGCATACATTACTGTGCCACTGTGTGTGTGTGTGTGTGTGTGTGTGTGTGTGTGTGTGTGTGTGTGTGTGTGTGTGTGTGTGTGTGTGTGTGTGTGTCCCAACCAGGAGTCAGCAACAGACCTCGTCCTCGACGCCCACTCACACTCCCTCCAGCTGACTGGCACCATGGCAACCGAGAGATCCAGCCAGCCGAGCAGGCCAGTGCCCTGTGTGTGTGTGTGTGTGTGTGTGTGTGTGTGTGTGTGTGTGTGTGTGTGTGTGTGTGTGTGTGTGTGTATGTGTGTGTGTGTGTGTGTGTGTGTGTGTGTGTGCACGCTCTTGCGACCATTTCTGTGTGTTAAGGTGTGTCTCTTTAGTTTTTGTTTGTGTCTTTTGTGTGTGCACTGGGTGCATTTGCATATATGCACATTTATTCCCATCTATGTTGTCCATTTGTTAGCTCATGCATACACATATGTGAGCACATATGCATTTGTGTGCATGCTGAATGTTCATTTAGGCATGCAGGCGTATTGCTACATAGCTCTCTCTGTGTGTGTGTGTGTGTGTGTGTGTGTGTGTGTGTGTGTGTGTGTGTGTGTGTGTGTGTGTGTGTGTGTGTGTGTCTGGAGGCATGTGTGTATGTGGATGGGTAGTGTTGTTTGGCCGATGCTGCGTCAGAATTAGGTTGGATGCAGCTGGAAAGAGATCAGGGCTGCGAGAGGCTCTCCTCACCCTTGAATACTGACATCTCTTTATGAGCAGAGGGCAACACAACTATGTCTGACTGTACCAAAGACCAAATACATTACCAACAAAGGTCAAAAAGAAACAAGAAGCATTTTAAGTAACTGAAAATGGAGCTTTTGTAAAACTGAGGCCAAGTTGAAGATTTTCAGAAACTTCAGGCATTTATCGACGGCACAATTTGTAAAAAAACAGCGCCGTCGTGGACATTCTTAAGAATGGTCTCATTGTCTTGATATATTGCAGTTCATGCGAAGGCTCACTTTGGTTTTGGCTCAGTACCAGTTTGTCATCCAATGCTCCCATGTCCCAGGTCACAAAGACTTGATTGCCGAAATTCAGACTAATGGCACCAACCTCCGAACCTCTGCCGACTCCGGTCCCACCGATTTTTAGCCACCATCTTCAACTGACCATTAAGGTTCTCGGCCGCTGGTCTTCCCTTGCATACCTCATCATACCGCATCATCAGAGCTTATGAAGAGACAGCCCCATCATTGCTCTCCTCCATCCATCATTCCACGACCCTCTTTCTCCTCTTCGTCCCTTACCCTCCATCCTTTCATGCCATGACCCTCATCCCTTCATCGCTTCATCCCTTATCCTACATCTCTTTATCCCAAGACGTCCCTTCATCCCTTTTCAATATCTCCGCAATTAATATCACTGGCTAGTGTTCTACACAGAAGTGATTGTTGTTGTTGGCAGGCCGCCACAGTGATTCAGTCTATTGTCCCAACTGGCTTTCCAGTACATTGAATACATTAAATTTGATCTGGTATTAAAAAAGTCTTGAATATAACTTTGTGAACCCTGCAGAAACCCAGCATGGATACAACTATCCTGGCTTTGTCTTTAGGGAAAAAAAAAAAGGTTACCAGTGTCACTGTGAATGTGTAGCAATATGGATCAGTGGCCTCTTAAAGGAGATTAATGGTTTGAATCCCATGTCACAGGAAAGGAATGGGAGTGAACAACTTGTCATCTTCTTCATCCTTCTTATAGTGGAGAAAACATTCCTGTGCAAGGCACAACTCTTAGCAGCTGCTTCTGTGAAACCATTCGATGACAATGGTGTCATCCTGGTTTGGGACAGTGGCCTCAGCAAACTGACGGTGGAGATTTCAACACTTGTAGGGTGTGTGTGTGTGTGTGTGTGTGTGTGTGTGTGTGTGTGTGTGTGTGTGTGTGTGTGTGTGTGTGTGCTTGAGTGTCAAACAGTAGAAGAGAAAGAGGAAGAAAAAGGAGAAAAGGACAGTTTCACAGGGAAGGAAATCCAACAGGCCCAACCCAGGATGGCCTCAGACATGGCTGAAAAAAGAAACCTTCCCAGAGGGGATAAAAACTGGGTGGACAGAACGGACAACTACACAGTAACATTCACTATATATATCAAACAGACTCTACACCTTTTACCTGAAGACAAAACTTGGATGATTGTGAAACCGAAGAATCAAAAGAAGAAAAAAACTGCGATGTGAGATATTAAGAGTCTGTTTGTGAAGCTACATTAGCACTTCCTGGCCTCATAGGGAGCTCACCCTCATTCAGTTTTTTACTTAAATACATACATACATTGTACATTGAAATAATGTTTGGAATTATACTACACAGTTTTAATGTACTGTATTGTGGGCTGTTTGCACGGGATAAGATTAGTGACATTTTTATTACAAGACATTTTTCTGCTCAGCCGGGGTAGTCTAAGTAGGCATTCCTAAGACTGTAAACTATTAACTCCTGATTTGTAAAAAGTCATTAACTTCTTAAATCGTTGTATTCAGTCTAATTCCTCTCAATCAACAGTTGGTTTTCCACCGGCTGCCCTGGTCAGGCAAACATTGGCTTCCCGGGCAACGGCAACGAAAAAAAAAGGGGGAGCGGGAGGAGAAACTAGAGTGTTTTGAAACACACTTTCACTTCCCATGGTGGAAGGTTATTTTCATCCTCTTGGTTGAATTTCTCTTTTTTTTCTTATTCCTACGGGGAAAAGCCGGGGCTTTCAGATAAGACACACAGACACAAACATAACGGCCCCTTTTGGACTCAAATCAACTTCAGTTAATATTCAATATTTTGAACTATGATCATAGGAAATATCTGTCAACAAATATGACCTGTGTGTATTTCAGAATAAATTCCGAATCGCAATCATAGAGCAAAAATATGATTGAGGAGGAAATTATATATCAAGGATTTCAATAATCCATCTCAAAAGATTGATAGTTCTAAATTTAAAAGTAATTGAAATATTTTAATTGAAAAATCCTGCAATAGGCCTTTTTTGCAGCAGATATCTTTCATTAGATTCAAAGTGTGCTGCGAAAAAGGCCTTTCCCGACAGTTTGAACCACATCTTGTGGAGCAGAGAAAAGCCTCCCATCTCTTAAGAGCCTAGACACTGATGATTCAATACGTTTTTCAATTTCACTTTGCTGGAAATCTTGCTTCCCCCAAAAATTTAATTTTATGTAAAAAATATAGATTTTCTTAAGTTTTAATCTTGCTTGATTGAAAGTTTGTAATTTTTTATTCAACTTACTTTTTCCAAATAGTTATTTTAGTTATTGGGCTGAAGTTGCTGAGCGCAGATCTGAGTCCACTTACAGTACAAATGTCTCTCAAAGTCCTTAATATGTTAGGCAAATTAACACAAAAACTGTTTTCTCCATAGATCCCTGTATGAGGCAGCGTATATTCTAAAAGATTAGTTATATTAGTGCGGTGTTCATGTTATCATGTCCACTCCCTGTATATCTTTTTATCAAGATTCTCCTCATGACCTACAAAGCCCTTCACAACCTCGCCCCTCCACCTCTCTGACCTCTTGCACCAACACATTTCCACCCGCGGCCAACCTCCTCACCCCTCTATTGTTCAAGCATCGACCTGCTCTCCTCAGCACCTCAGACATTCTCCATCCCTCCCCACTTTCAAAACAGCACTTAAAACTAACTTATTTAAATCTGCTTTTAACCCAGACCTGGGCATTTTACGGCTGTCCCAGACAGTCCAGCCCGCTTGAGGTTTTCTGGTTGGAGACTCTGATGTGATACGCTACGCATGTCACGTTACGTTACGTCACGTCATGTCATGTCATGTCATGTCATGTTAACATATATTCGTACCAGTAGCAGCTCAAAACCATATCATTTACAGTTTTTTTATAATGTAATAAAATTAATAATGAGCAGAATTAAATTCAGCCTATTGGTTCGGCTCTCCACAACGGTGCCAATTTCTCATGTGGCCCCTTGGGGAAATGAATTGCCCACCCCTGTTTTAACCTCTGTTACTAGTTTTTTATTTTTCACTATTGTCATCTTTCTTGTTTTATTGCTGCCTCTATTGTTTGTCTTTACCATGTAAAGTGCCTTGAGTGCCTTTTAAAGCGCTATACAAATAAAATGTATTATTATTATTATGATAGGTCTGCAGTTTACTGTTGTTGTTTTGGTCTCACTTAGACCAACAGGGACTTTTGTGTTTTTAGCTGTGTGTGTGTGTGTGTGTGCGTGTGTGTGTGTGTGTGTGTGTGTGTGTGTGTGTGTGTGTGTGTGTGTGTGTGTATGTGTGTGTGTGTTGACACCACATTTTCTTCAAGGAGCCATGAAAACAGTCTTCATAAAGCCACCAACCCACCTTTAGAAAAGTGAACACAGAAACACCCATAAAAAACGTGACTGGCTGAGAACAAAGAGTCCCAACCCACCTTAAAAGCATACACACACACACACACACACACACACACACACACACACACACACAAACAAATATAAGTCACTTTGGATAAATGATGCCAATGGTAATGCCATACAGTTTTATGAATTTGTTTTGAGGATTGTCAAAATGTCTATTTGAAAAGGTAATTTCACTGTATTGCATCTTTCAAATTGAAGTTGCTTTATAAAAGGCATGAATAAATAAATAAAAAGACACATTGAAGTAGTGTTTAAAAGTAAGGATGGGGTCAAAGCACTGTCAATATCTGCGAGCACAAATAAGATCCACATGTGTCACAAACTCCGTGCAGAATATCTCTGCTCGGGCAAGGAAAATGGAAGCCAGCGAGTAGAAAACCATGCTTTGAGCGTGAGGAGCGTTGGCGCTAGTGGAGTAAAAAGTACAATATTTATTTCTGAGATGAAGTGGATCTCATTTGTGCTCGCGGATATAGACATGATTTGACCCCATAGAGTGAAATAATATAGGTAAGACTAAGTTCCGCTCGAATCGAAACGCATAAAAAGTGTGAGACCTGAGTGATTAGTCCCAAAGATATTTCAATAGAAGGCAGCTGAAAACACTTAAGCCCTGATTTAAAAGAACTGAGTTGGCACAGACCTCAAGTTTTCGGGGAGTTTGTTCCATATATTGTCTGGATTGTTCATAACCTAGAAGCAGATAGGAAATGTATTTTGGTTTAAACCATTAAGTGCTTTATTTACCAACAGTAGTATATTACATTAGATTCAACTCAGATGTGGATGTTTTCCGAAGGATGGTTGCCTTCTCGCAGAGTGCTCTTATATATAATTGCAATGTCTTGCTTATGGGAGAAAATGTTTACTTTTAATGTTGCTATACAACTTGCCTAAGCTTATATGGTTGGTAGACAGATTCATTGGAGATTACAATTTTTGATGTGGTGTCATAATTAAACTTAATGTTCACCTCAATAGGAATATGACACATTGATAAGCAGGAACATGTTCAAATTGCACTCTATATAAAAATGAACTGTCAGTTCAACAGAGTGGTGTTCCTCTTCCAGGCTGGTAGAGGATGCTGTGTGTAGGGGGAGAGTTTTCAGCAGCCTGGTTCGGTGCCAGCTTACGCATTTAGATGTGAGTACTGTCGCTGTTTCCTCAGTGGGTTACTGGCCTGTTTGTATCTCTGCTTGCTCCAGTGATTTCAGGGTTGGATGGAGGCTGGATGACGGTTAGACCCCTCAACTGGGAATCGTCCTAAAAAAAGAGTCACTTTATTGTGATCATCTATTCGTTGTTGTTGTTGCTGCTAAACACATAAAGTGATCAAGATCAAATGGGGGGAAGATATACAAACTGGCCTCACTTGTTGCTGTTTAAACCACGAGCTGTGCAACATGTTTCGTCAGGATCCTCGGATCAATTTTGTGTTTGTTGTCTTCCAAATCACATGATTTAATACACAATTACAAAAGCACATCACTCATAAAATGTGTCCATGCACTGTATGTATAACTCATTGGGTTAAGCAGGACATCGTTACTCATGGTGCTTCAAGGCACTTTAGAATAAAACCCATGTTTGTACAAAATATCTTTTGACGAGAACACTTTGTTCAAAAGACAGTAAATGGCAAAAGACACATCAATAAGATTTTTAATGAATGCAATAAAAAAGGAGATGAAAATAAACTACAGCTGAGTAATGATAGCAACGGAAGATTAAACAAATACAGCTTGAAATGTGAAAAGTTATTTAGCAGACAATGGTTTTAAGCCTTCAAACCTCTCGGTTTAGTTTTGACCCAAAGGGACGATAAGCAGGCTTGTCCCACCTGAGAGGTAAAGTCCCAGCCTCGGAAGTTAGTGACCAGCCAGGTCGGTAGGGCATTCAGTGGGTTGTTAGACGCATGAGTTATCACCTTCTTATTTCCCACCGCCAACCTCTTTAACCTCTTAACGTTCTGCTGTCACGCGGGCGTCCTTTTCAACTATACACTGTACATTCCGTTGTACATTCCGTTGTACACTGTACATCTATTTATAGTTCGGTACGAGTGCCATATGTTTCTGGAAACCTACGATTCTTGTGATTGCAGCTGTGATTGCACTCCATTTCAAGATCAGACCACCACAGCAGCTACAATCAATACTTTTGTCAGACAACAACAAACAAACAAGCGATTTGAAAATCAAGACAACTCACCGATGACGCCTCATATTGATCCATAAATCCATAACATTCCAACAAAAACGGCGTTGTTACGTCGTAAAGGTCCAATAAAAATAAATCCCATAAAAGATTTAGTCCAAAACACGTGATTACATCCATAAATATCCACCAACTGGCGTTGCATCATTTCATTGCAGCTGGAAATTATGAACGAAAAACGGAAAAAAAGCATCTTTGCACAGCGCACAGCTACAAACTCCGCACCAAACATGTCCGCCGAAATCTAACATTTCCAATGAGACCCCACTTGAACCAATAGGAGCTTCATGTCCTGACTGACAGGCTACATTACCCAACCAGAAGCTACGTTGAAGAAGAGGCTCAGCCTCTATTTTCTTACGTGGGTCAAGCCTGTCACCTCGTACAGGTCAGATGACAGGCGTTTCGGACAGCCAATGCAATTCCCTAAACAACGATAGGCAGGAAGGGGAGGCAAATAATCCCAACAGCCTTCAATTTGATGAGAAGAGACAACTGCTGTAGAGCTTCAGTCTGAAGTGTAAATTAGCATAAAAATGCATTTATACTTCATTTTCTCTGTGTCAGCAATACTGGTAGTATATATGAATAGTACCTCTATAAGTTTGCAAGACTATAAGCTTTTTTAATAGGTATATAGTATATACAGTATATCAGGAATATTTTCAGTCTCAAAATGAAAAAACGCCTAGACATTTCAATAGAAAAACATGTGTAAAATATTCATTTTCTGTGATATTGTTATCAACTTTTTACTTAGACTAGAAAAGGCTTCAGGCTATGGTCCCATTGTGTTTTCCAGTCCATAAGTCCCATTTATAGTCATCTACAGGCATCTATTTACAAAGAAATGTTCAGACGGAAATAAAAACCTTATACTTTAGTGTGTTTAAACTTATATATCTCAGTGTCAGCAGCACTTAAGGTGATTCTGACTATTCAGGGAAAAAAGCTTCAGATTGTTACCTTTCAAAAGAGACCAAGACCATGCATTTAATCCAAATAGTTCAAGTACAGCTTGCAATTTACTTTGGGTATACCTGAATAGGCGTTTTTCGTCAAATTTGACAGGAATGTTAAGAGGTTAACAGAGGAGTTCATATATCATTCATAGCCTGATTTATAGAACATGTTATTCCTTAAAACATGCATAAATGTATTGTTTTCATGGCTGTTGACAAATGTATGGAGTGATACAAAAAGATGTCCTCTGTAAAAACCTTTGACACTAATGTCAACAAAATCAACCCAGCATTTTTAACCTGGCTTTTGGGACAGTTATGCCAATGAACACATATTTAAAAAGATAATGCATGATTTGCATATTTACACATACATTGTCAAAAACTTGTAATGCAAAAAAAATGTCTTAATTTAAATACCCAACTTGGGACGTTTCATGACAGTATCTATCAATTGTATTGTTTTATTCATCTGACGTTTCTCCAAGCTGAACACTGGCCACTAGTCTGTGGCACCAAACATCAATTTCCGAAAAAGTATTCCAACATAATAAAAGTCAGTTTTCATACAACACTCTTCTCATTGATCGGCCTCCCTCATTGACTGTTATGCACGAGCGGAACAACCCTAATTATCACTGTTATCCTGGAAAATCTGATATATAGAACTGACCTGCAGGACACTAAACAGTCACGTTAACTTCTTTACTGTTGATGTGTTAGTATTTTTGAATTGTGAATAGAAGATCTCGAAACAGTTTTGTTTCCCCTTCACTTTGTGGGGGTTGAACTCTCTCGTCCTCGCTTCACGCTGTGTTACTCCCCCTTTGACATCTCGGGACCGTCTGGGTGAGTGCGCTGCGCGTTTTGATGGTTTTTGGACACTTCCTGTTTTTTGAGATCGAGGTGCAACGTGCACGTCCCGTGGACTCACCCTGGGTTCACAGGCCCGGGCAGGTGGTGTGTCGCAGCAGTGCAACTGTATAATATATTTAGGACTACAGCTGCTTTTGATAACGCTGTTATCCCCCGCGCTGTACACCTTCTGGTTTATTTGAGGAAGGAGGAAATGAGGCGTAGTGTTGCGCTTTAAGGTCGCAGGAGAGAGGAAAGACAACCCGGATTCAAACAGGTGTCCCGGTTGTCTCCCATCAGCCCGAGACCGGGAGAAGGAAGAGCGGGAAAGAAAAAGGTGACCAAACGGACGCGGAGTATTATTACTATTTACCCCCCAAAAAAGCGCTGTCAGTGAGTATCAGTCCGCTAATTTGAGGACGTGTCGTTTCTGTCCGTAAACCCCGACGCTTCTTCGGTTCAACGGCGATGGAGACCCGACATCAAAACCAGTAGAAACGTGGCATTTAATATCGAAAATATATATTGTTTTTAAAAGAGAGATAACCAAGCCGTGCACCACCTTTCTATCTGTCTTTCTCCGCGGAGAAAGAGGAGGCGGTAGAAGAGGGGAGGCGGTGACTGACGTCCCCCACGGGACAGGCCGTCCGATCCACGCTGCTAACAGGTGTGTCTGAAGAGGGCACCACGCTCCAATCTGCGCCGCCCGTTCATCCGGTCGGCCCGTGCCCCCTCCCTCCCAGCCTCCCTGTCCCTTCTCGTGTCTCATTGTTCCTGGAGAAATTGCATCCAAACCGGGGGACTGGTTTTGGAGTTCAATTTGCCAGTGAGCGCTTCTTCTTTTTCTTCGTTTCGGTGTCCTCGCAGCGACCGACTGGTGCGTAACAGCACGAGAGGAGGAGGTGGATATTCCAAACGGCAAATTTTCAGACGTGCATTTAAACAAGCGAGTGGGACTTTGTCGCGTGCTCCGGGGGTTTTCTGTAGTAATGGAGAGAGTTTAAAAGGTTTAAATGGTCGTTTCAGAGCTGAAGGGGAAGATTTGAAGATTTTGAGTTAGATTTATTTCCTCCACCAGACTGGGAGGTTGGGACTGATTTCGCCCCCTGGTGAAGAGGCAAGAGGAAGCTGCTGTGACGTTCGCGAGCCAAACTGGACCCCAAATTCCTGCCAATTTAACCGGGACAACAAATTGGGACTATCTCTTGTTTCATTATGACAACGAGAAAAGCCAGCAGTGTGGCGGACACGGTGACTACCTCCTCCTCCACCACCACCACCAACAACAACCACCACCAGCACCAGTCGAGGAGCGGGAGTCCCAACGGCGGCGTTCAGGCGCCCGAGGCGACGGGTGGAGGGGCGGAGATGTTCGGGGAATTTCAGGACTGGTGCCTGCGGACGTACGGGGACTCCGGCAAGACCAAGACCGTGACCCGGCGTAAATACCACAAAATCCTCCAGACCCTGATCCAGGGGGACGAGGAGAACAGCCACGGGGTGTTCATGCACGAGAAAAGCAACAACCACATCAACGCCAAATTTAAATTCTGGGTCAAGTCCAAGGGCTTCCAGGCCGGGACGCTGCAGGACAGCAAGAACGGGTCATCGGACAGACCGGTGCTGTACGTCCCCATCAAGGCGACGGTTAGTGCATCTTCCTCTTTCACTCTGGGCTGTGTGTGTGTGTGTGTGTGTGTGTGTGTGTGTGTGTGTGTGTGTGTGTGTGTGTGTGTGTGTGTGCATGATGCATGCGTGTCCGTCACTATTGGGCTACCCTTACTTGTATAAAGAAATAAGGTGTGTGCGGTTAGCCTTAAACGTACAGCATAACTTTCCTTGGCTCTGTGCCACAGCTACAGCAAACACCTGTTCCCAAACAGAGCCGAGTCTGTTGGTGGTTTTGCACTGGTACTTTTTTTTTATACCCATAATCTATATTTTACCAGCCTGTCCCGGTTGACTGTCAGGCAATATACTGGGAAAGCTACACACAAAGATGTGCCACGCACAAAAGTTAAACTGAATAACAAATTATTTTGTTGGTATTCATTTTGTAATCAATCAGTTGATAAAATAAAACAATGACAGGTGCCTAACAGGTAAGCAAAGCCCAAAATGATCATTTTGTGTAACTACAAGACACCAATATTGTATTTATAATGAGATGAAACCAAGAAAATTACACAACGATTGGCATTTCACACGCCAGTAACTCTATAAATATCTACAAATGACTACAAATAAGGGTATTGCTATTACTGCTGAATATAAATGACATACAGTTTGGTTTCGTACTGCTGGGTATTGCAACTGGAGTGATTCATTTTCTGTCAAGTGGCTAATTGACAGATTATTTCAACAATAATTAAGCGATATCACTGAATGTGAAACTGTCCAGGCAATGACCTTTGACCCAGAGTTATACTTTTTCCCACATGACCCCAATTTGAATTATTCAAAACTCGCCATTCTTACTTTAACTCCAGTGACTGCATTTTTTAGAAACTCTATATCAAAGAGGCTATTGTCACACATTTGTCTGGTTCCAAGTTTTTAGGAATATAATGTTCTCTCAGGTTATGAATGATATATGAACAAACCCCTCCGAAAAATATAAACATTTTTGAGAATTTTGTCAGATATGTATTGTAAAATTCCATACATTTAGCAAGACACTATGACTGAATAGGATACTATTTTTTAACTAATAGACATCAAAGTGAAACTTGCCCAATTGATTAGTTCCACTGTTTTGTTTATACACTTAAATATGCAAATTTGGCATTATCAAAATTTTTACTTTTGGTGAATTTAAGATAAATTTACAGATGCAAATCTATGATTTTCAAATTTGTGTTGGTTCTGCTTTTGGGGTGAGTCAATCTTTAGTCAGGCTCTTGTGGTGATGAACTGGTGGGAAGGAAAGTTTTGACTTTCATGTCCTCAAGTAAACTAATTTGTGCTGCATTCATTCACCATCGTGGAAATTCAGAAATGAACCTGGACGTCTTCAATATGCTCAATTCAACCAATAGACGTTAGTTGTGATAGTTAGTTAAGCAAAATACAACCATATAATAATTATGTATATTGTATCCACAAGTGTCGGATTTTTCTTACAGTCAGATGCTTCTTGAAGTTGATGTTTGCTTTATCTCTATTATGTAGCATCAGTTAGGTCTTTACTCACCTCAGCAAAGGAAACATTTGAACATTTTGTGGTTTATTATTCAAGTCTTTGTTAAAGTTGCATCTAACAAAATGTATCGCCATTAAACCAACTCATTATCGTTCCAAATAGTCATAATGTCAGTTGTTGATCTGATTGTAGTGCTAAAACATTTAGTCGATTCCTTTTATTATTGGATGATCAGGAAATTAATCGGCAACAATTTTGTTAGTTCACGTTACCGATCACGTTATGTATCATGCAAGAATGACATATGTTCTGGTTCCAGCCTCTCAGATGTGAGGATTTACTGATTTAGCTTTTTTTCGACTGTCGGGTGGAGAAAATAAGCAATATATGATTATTATTATTTTTTTTACCATATTCTGACACTTTATAGACTGATTGATAATTGAGTAATGTACAAATGGTTAGTCACAGCGCTAGAACAGTACAGTCCCGGTTGTCCTACTTTTTGTTGATTGTTGTGTGTCCACTGATGTCATGGTACAGTAAAGTAAAATTGTGTTTGTGGTGACAAAACTGTTGTCGTAGCGTTCCTGTTCCGTGTGTTGTCCTCTGTATTCATTCAGTTGTTCAGTATGTCCTCCTTTCTGTCTGTTCCCACGTCATAACTTTTACTGTGTTTCTAAGCAGAATCTTCTGTATTTTCCAGAAATGAGCTGTACAATTGGTGTAGTTATTGTACAAAATATGTTGCAGCGAGGGATTCAAACCCTTCATGTTTTTCTCTTAATTTTTCGGTCTTCTTTGTTTTGGTTTGTGTGATTGGCTGGCAGTAGCCAAGTCCCACATGTTGTTGGTATTTTCAAACCGAAGAACACTTGTTGACAGTGTGAGTGGGAAGACACCAAGATATGAATGAGAGGAAATAAAAATGGGCTTGTTTCTGTGATTGCAAAACACTGTAATGTATTTAGAAATGATTCAGTCCAGTAGGTCTGTTTTTCTTTTTAAATTGATATATTTAGCCACGATAGTTCAGACAAGGAGGTCTTGTCCAACATGGCAAGCGTAAAACTTTCACACAAGCCCTTCATAAAAACACAAATAACAGACCTGGAAAAACAAAACGGCAAAAACTCAAATACAATATAAAAACATAGAAAAGAAATCTCATAAAAGAGAAGACTTGCGTCAACCAAAGATTGTCCTTCAGTGTCAGGGCAAGTACATTCAGCACTCAAATGATCCTTAATCCTGTTTTTTAAATATTGTATGCTTATAATAAATAATCTAGTTTAAAATGTTTGGTTAAACACTAAGAATTGGTTCCAAAACCTGTGAATGACGTACCTTGTTTGTCCACACATGATATGAGGTTCTACTTTTTGGCATCAATAGAGAGCATTTCATGTAATATGGCCTCTTACGGGTGTGTAAAGAAAACAAACTGGGTTTCTCATTAAACTGCAATGATTGTGGAAACTTGAATCAGAGAGAAATCTTAAAGCAGCATGATTTACTGAGTGTAACGTTTTTAACGAAGATGAACGTACATGCATGCATATAATATCACCATAATTAATTGCTGATTGAGGAATTGCTTAAATACATTTCCCCCCTTGCAGCAACAGAAAATCAGCATTTGTTTCTATTGAATTCAAATAATTTCTTGAGGGCAAAATCACTAATTTGCCTGAGAGGACTTTTCAAACTGTACAGCATATACCATCCTCTGTCCCAGGACCCTCACATCCCAAAACCTCCCCCAAAACCTCTTGATCAGGGAAATAATGGAAACCTTTTTTCATGGAGTTTTGAAGATACTCAATATGATGTTTTGAAGACAGACATCTTCTAGGAAATAAACCGCTGGTGTATATATATACATTTAAACTTGTTAAATCAACTTATTATTTACAGTGCCAATCTGATACACATCATCATCATCTTTGTCCTTGACAAGCACATTATTTTAGTTTAGTAAACATTTAGTATAAGTCTAAATTCACAGAGATTCCTCTGAACAACATTAAAAGCAGATTGCAGTCCCTCAATCTTACTCGCTAAGGATGTGGCAGCATATACGTGATGGTGCAACACAGATTATTAATATAATCAAAATATGTTATCTCAATCGTCTGTTGAAAACTACGCCTGAACGATTCTGTTTTTTGTATCTTCAGTCTCAAATCACAGATTGCTCAAATGGCCGAGCAGACCGGTCAATGTAATGCAGGATTGCTGTGGAGATGAGAAGGGTTTGAGATGCTGGTTGGCATGGTTACCGTTTGGCTAATTTAACCCTGTCCTATATCATTTCATATTCAGATTAACATCAGGAGTATTGCAGTCGGGACTGGGAATCCTCTCTCAGAGTTTATCTTCTGTAAATCCCTCTCTGTGTGTCTCTCTCTTGGCAGCAGCAGGTCTGTTGAGTCTGTTTATTATCTGAGGATTGGGCTGTTTAGACTGCAGAGAGAAAAAGAAAGATCCCTTCTGGGTGTGTGTCTGTGTTTTATTTCTAAACATAGCTGGACTGATGTTGGAAAGATGAGGAAAATTCACGATGAGTGTGGATGTTTTATAGTCAGTCCTCGGGTAGATTAGTAGAACTGGGTTCACCCACATCACAAAAAATGTAATTGTTCAATTCACCTCTCACGGTATCTAGCAGTTTACCGTTTCTGATCCCACCCCAATACAAGGGAGGTGAATGTCATTTGATTTCTGGTTACATTTAAAAAACTCCATTGCAACATCATTTTACAGAAACAATGCAGTAGTTTTTAAATCCAATTTTATCCAACTCTGCATAAAAGGGTGCGTGTGTGTATGTATACTGTATGTGTACTATGTATATTATAATAATACTAATACACTTTAATTGTACAGCACTTTAAAAGGTACTCAAAGGCACTTTACATGGTAAAAACAGAAACAATAAAAGAAATAACAATATAAACAAAAGAGATTACATAACGGTAACAACAAAACAACAAAACAAAAACATACGTAACTAGCATCACAGGTTAGAAGCATATTTAAATAACCAGACTGGCACAAGGGAGTTTGTTCAAGTAATCCAAGAAACGCTGCCACGCCTCCATCCACTTTAGAAGATTTAGAGGCAGGCCGGGTGGAACGCAAATGAGTTTGATTGGCTAATTGAAAGGGACAACTCCTCTGGGATGCTCCAAACACATGTAAAAATATTTCAAATATAGTGGACCAAAGTGGGCCAATTGACACCTAAGGCAGGCAGGATGCAACCTTTCAAAGCGACCTTGCAGAGATGCAAGCAATGGAATCATTTGAGTGTAAGTACTCCATGTCTCACACAGATTAAGGATTTGTGTGCTCTCTCAGTTGTAGACCGTCAGGTCTCATCCGTTAGTTCAATCCCCAATTCTTCTCCCCAGACACTTTTCAGATGGTTAAGAGAGGGGCTAGGGATGTTGTGAATGATGTTATATATCCTTGAGACATAGCATTCTTGATAAGGGTTGAGAATAAAACAGTCTTCCATCCATCCCCCAGTTGGGGCAGCTGGAAAGGAGGGAGAGCACTTTCTGGTGGGACAATTTATTTTAGTGCACAGTTCCAATGAAAACTCACTGTAGACAACATAGAACGGTCTGGTGATTGTCTTGAAGGTCTGGGAACTGTTCTGAGTAACAGGAACATTTGTTTTAAAAAGAATGGTTGATGTTAAGTAACTTTCAATCCTTTGTTTTGGCCCTCAGCTTTTATTCAACGTTTACAACTTCTAATTGTGGTTCTCATGGTTTAAGATGTGCCAAATATATATTCTCAAATTGTTTAATATTTTTGAAGACCCATCTTGAACTTGGAGGCAGGAATTACAGTGACTAGCGAACATCGTCCCGTCATATACAGTAAAACCACACTTGTTGACTTGTGGGTCGTAGTGGCTAGCAGATCAACATCATGTTAAGAAGTGTGTGTTGACAACAACTTTGTTCACTTTTTTCTAAAGAGCGGGGTTGTGTTCAAAATGTATTAATTTCTCCCTCTAATCCAACACATGTGATCAAGGCTGTAAGTGCAGCCCTGTATGCCTCCACCGTTTTAAATTAACGTTGGCTTTATCTACTATTGAGCGAATGTACACAATATAATTGAACAGAAATTTTGTTTGTTGGCCATTAGCGGTGCCGCCGTCGTTACCAGCTCTCCTTCCGTCAATTTAAACACGGAGTGGTTGTTTACAAAGTAACATTATCAGAAATCTGCAACTTGAAAAACCTGATTGCATATTTTACTTAATATTGGCGGATAACCATCGGCAGTAAAACTTTATTTAACACTGTGATAGTTAACGTCAAACTGTGTAGTGTGATCCGTACGGATCACGGATCGGCAGTGGTCCGTTACATGACGATGGCAAATATGTCACATATCCGAAGCTAAGGATTTAATTTCTGTAACTTTAAGATCAGTGATCCAGAGAATAAATATGACAAGTGAAGGGCGTCATTGATATACACTTCTTGTCTCCTATGTGATCATGCCGTCTTCACCTCTCCCTCCACCGCCCCACCTTGTTTGGAAGTGTATCCATATTTTATTTTGCCAACGTTGGATATTTACACAGCTTACAACCATATTGGGCATTACAAAAATGTGTTAGCTAGGGTGTTGGAGAACGTTAGATCTCGTGAGAGAGTGTTGCTGAGACAGAGAATGTTCTCAAACAAAGTAAATTTTCTCAGAAGTTGTCTGTCTGAAATTATAATACCAACAGGAAAGAATAACCATGTCATTCACAACTTTTAGCATGTCATTGGTTTCCCTTGTGCAGATTGAACCTCTAGTCCTGTCTTCGTAGGGCTTGGTATTGTTAAAAAATCACGATAACAGTACCAATACCAGTACCTTTTTTAAAGTGATACCAATAGCATGCTTCATTCGATACCCATGTGAATAGAAGCTTATTGTGTGTCCCACTGGCTAGCTAACATTGCCGCAGCGCTTATACAGCGGTTACTGCTGATAACACCATCCCCTGATCTGCGGTGGCAGGACTGCGTTGTCGCGGAAGCTAAAGGACCATCCTCTGGTTTCTACTAGGTTAACACTGTTAGCTCTGTCAACACTGTTGCTGCTGTCAGTACTGCTAGCCACCATTAGCTTACTGCTAGCCACTAGCTCTTGTGTATGTGTGTAGCTGCTTTGGTAAATGTGCCACTCAGATGTTGCATTAAATTGAAGAATGCTTACTGTAATTGGTTGCAAGCAAAACCATTCAGATAGTAATTGAGGATTTTTTATAAAAAAGGGTCGGATGTCAGTAGTATCGAAACTACTCGGTCCTGTGTTGTTTCAATTAATACCTAAAAGGTATCTAGTGCCGATAGCCCTATGTCTTTGTCTCCTGCCTGTTGAGTGAAGTGAGAAACACACGCCTGGATGTGTTGAACTACACAGCATCTAAATGCTGTGTTTACAGCTCAAAACAGCATCCTGCTTGTTTTCTGTCTGCGTTGCTCTGAGAGGGGTATGACCTGACTGCAGCAACGGCTGATCAAACAGCGACTGTGTTTTTACACTGACACTGATACACAGATAATGTGTTGTGTGTTTGTGTGTGCGAGACAAAGA
This sequence comes from Taurulus bubalis, assembly GCF_910589615.1. Classification (NCBI taxonomy): domain Eukaryota; kingdom Metazoa; phylum Chordata; class Actinopteri; order Perciformes; family Cottidae; genus Taurulus; species Taurulus bubalis. Next base: position 12,589,526 of record NC_136599.1, on the reverse strand, counting down.
TGATATAGCTCCGCTGATCTCTGAGGTATGAAACAATGTTGGAATGGAAGATTTGATGACCAAAAGGTTGTGGTCATATGACATATAGGAACTATTTCTCTCCTGGGGGCTCTTAAGTTTACTTTGTAGCCAACACTTGCATAGGTAAAACTCACAGGTGAGACACATAACAGCATGCAACTAATCAGAACTGCTAGAGACCATATCAGAAGACTGACATTGAATATTAGTTAAAATTAAAGTGCCAAAGAACTGACACTAATCCCTTTCCATTTGTTTGCATTCATTACTCTTTGTTAGTGTCATTCACAAGGTCTTAACCCTCTGCACCAAAAGCAGTTTTGGGCCGTGTTTTTCTGTCACATTTCCCTCACTGTGGCCTCGTTTTTCACTGCAATATATAAGTCTGGCACCTTCATGGCTAGAGGTGGGCAGGACACAGTTATAATGCCAAGTTGAATTCCTTAAATTATTTATTTTACCAAAAATGTAATCTATACATTCAAGTTTTTCCAAGTGTCCATGGGGGCTCCTCATGCTGTACATAATTTACATTTACAACTTTTACTTTAAAAATAAAATGCAGGCTGCTGAACATAGTACAGAGAGGATAGACAAGAGAACAACTCTCTCCGTACTATGTTCAGCAGCCTGCAGTTCAGTTGAAGTTTCATCAAGTTTTTGCCACGTGGCTGTTTGTCTCCATATTGGATTTTTGGACTCACAAGTCAATCATGGCTTCCCAGTTGCGCTAATGTCTTGACACTGCTACACTTTTTCATAATTCTTTTATAAGATCACAGAAGCGTTCTGGGGTCCACCTCACGGAACGGGATTCTGTTCTGTTCTGTTTTGTTTTCCAATTCCAGCAGGTGACTTGTGCTACATTTCATCATCCTCGACCGTGCAGTTCTGTCCTTTTGTCACTAACAGAAATTATAAGTTAGAAAAAATGAGGGTGTGTAAATGCAAGTTTGCCCAACTGGCTTGTGGAGAAAAAACTATTCTTCAGATAATTCAAGAGGGAACTTTATAATTAACTTAATTAGAAGTGAAACCCACTAAGCCCATTTAGCTTGCGGGGGTCTTTGGTTTCAGACTTGGAAGAGAATCTTCCAAGAAACACACATGAAACACACAAGAAACACACAACACACATGAAACACACAAGAAACACACAACACACATGAAACACACAAGAAACACACATGAATATAGGTTATTGTAGTCATATTTGTGTGGCTCTTTTATTTAAATAATCTGGTTTTGCTCACATGCAATACCACGTCACAAAATACAAACATAAAATATACAATGTAGATAAAATACTTAATACCTTCAGCTCATCATCTTCACATTAGGAGCACTGCTTCAAAATGTTCATAGCACAATAAAGCCCAAGCTTGTCTTCCTCAATTTGGCACCGCTTTGACTAAAGAACAGGCTTCTCACCTGGTGTTGATCACTGCCAGCAGGTTAAATATTAGAGCCAGCTGTTAAAGCATCTATAAACATCAGAAGTTATTCTGTGAAATAAAGAAATATGAACAAATGAAACCATGTTCAAGCTGATCTGTATCTCATGCTTTTGTGGATGACAGTGGTGGAAGAAGTACTCAGATCCTTAAATAAGTCAAAGTACTAATGACATACTGTGAATATACTCAAAGTACTGCATTCAAAACCTTACTCTAAGTTACTTTAAGGAACTTTTGTTTTAAAACAGTTTCAATTTAATACCAATGACTATAAGAACTACATAAGTAAACGACTTGCAGTCGAGAGCTCCTCCTCCTGCAAGGAGCAGAGATTAGCTTCGCTGCTTCACCGGCCTCCGTTGGGAGCCAACTCCATGTTGCTGGAGACACTTCTGTGTACTGGGACTGCCAAAATCAACACAAACTTAAAGTTTCTTGCAGTAGCTTTAAATAAAAGTATGTGAGTATCATCATTAATCTTACTTCTGCATTCATGTTAGCTAAATTCAGCTAAATGTAATGTCTGTTACATTTGAACACAGATGTTTTTATTATGTTGTCTTCACTGAGGAGAGTAAACCAGTTTTTATGTGTGATGTGAAGAAATCTATCCAAATCTGCTGCAATTTAAAGGCAACTTTGCAGTGATGTCCCAGCTATTATGGTCATTCCAGTAATGGCTGAAGATTTAAATGTTTCTATAGAATCCAGTGAGAGATAAGGCATCCGTTTCTCTGTTGCCAATGGAGTCTGAAGCGCCAGCTAAAGAAGGAAGCACTGAGTGGTTTGTTGGGTCTAATAATAGTTCCTATCTAGACAGTGGTGTCAAGTACATGTGATGACAGCTTCCTCTTCCCTTCACTGGCCTCAACCAGAGTCGTAGACAGAGGGGTTGACAGTTTGAACAGAGCCGTATGTGCAAAGGGTTGTATCAGTTGCTCCGTGGATCATTGGTGTGTTACTGTGTTTTCTCTCTCTCTCTGTGTGTGCATGTGTTTCAATAAGTGCACAATAAATACAACTCTTCTAGTGATACGACACTGCTTAACCTTTGACTTAGTGTCCTCTGTGTTGACTCTCCAATTTGTGGGGAACTTTGGTTTTAAAACTAGAACAGGACAAATCCACACTGTTTGGATTCCTTTGAACTCTGGATCACAACTCAGTTTTACAGCGATTCAAATCGGTCTGATGTTTGTTGTTATTTATTATTATGAAAAAACAGAAGACAGCTGCCATCAACATGACTGCAGACTGAATAATATAGTTAACATTCCATTAGGGGCAGTTCCTGATTTATCAAATTTCTCTGTCCACATACTGAAATGTTTTAGTGAGGATAAACCTGTGGGTGTTCAACTGGCCTTTAAAGGCCAACATACAGACATATAAACCAAAAAGTTGTATTTCTTGTTATACCTGTCTTGTTTTCTTTTACATTCCAAATTAGTGTTGTCCTGGAAAAAGTGTAAACAACTGTGGCTTTACAGAACGCTCCAGCAAGCTAGGTAAAGAGAGGAAACACTGACTCCAGCTGACTAGCTTTAACAAGAGTCTTAAATATGCACTCAATGAATACATGGGTACCCACAAATTGCTGCTTAGTGTATTCCCTTGCTACATGATTAGTTTTGCTCCATGAGGACAATATCCAAACGGTCTAATTCAGGGAGCATCAGATACACAGATCTGTCTTGACTTGGATATGACTCCGATAAACCAGGCTGGCCTGCGCTCTTATCAGCACTGTGGTGGGATGGGAAATGGTGTGTTTAGGTAAACAGATGGATGAATGAAACCTCTGTGTTTGTGTGTGTCCATCCTCTGTCCTCCTATTAGCTGCAACAGAGACAATTTGTCCCAATGTAGAACCATGAGAGGAGGAGGAGGAGGAGGAGGAGGGACTCTATAAGAGTGCTGTCCTGTGCATCTGGGGGTCTGACAGTCTGTGTGCGTCTGTTGAAGGAGGGACAGCTTAATTGGGGTGGCCTCCTCTATCAGGCCTCAGTGATCTCTGCTATCTCAAAGAGCCCCTTATTCTGTCATTGTAAAAAACCCAAATTGACAGGAATTGGTTGGACTCTTGTATGCCTGTGTGTGTGTGTTTTACCCTCCCTTTGACCCTAACCTATCATACACATGTGTGTATGTGTGAGTAAGCAACTGTTCATCTATGCCAGAGGTTATGTGAGGGCCAAGCAGCGGGTGAAGCAGCGGGCACCCTGCTGGAAAACAATAGAGACCCAAAAATCAGCTCTGTAATGTGTTTAAGCATTATATCCTCTCACAATGGTTCGTATGATATCTTACAAAAAGTTACTCCTCATATTATGTCTGTTTTCCTATGAAAGACTACCACGTGTCAATTTCTGTTCATTGCATGCATACATGCGGTATTTAAAAAAATAAACTTCTGTCTTCACAGAAGCTATCCAGTTGGGTTCAGGCAACACAAGTACTTGGTTAGGTTTAGGAAAAGAACATTGTTTTGGTTAAAATAACCACAGATGTGCTGTAACGATGTAACGACATTACACAAATACAAATACATCAACGTTAACTTCTCGTTTCACAGGGGGAACAAACGGCGGTCTCTTGGCTGAGAGATGGCTGGTTGTTAGCAGCAGTAGAGATGTCTTCAATATAATATTTGGATTTTGAAATCTTCAATATTTAATTGAAAACCGAAATCCCAATTTGTGATTTATTTAGCCTATTTATGCACACACACAGCGTGCATGCAAGTCTAATAGCATTCTAATACATTTCACTTGTATTGTTTTTTCACGTAGCTAAGATTATAAAAGTGTAAAAAAGGCTCGGTCACATTATTCCAGCAGACAAAATCGAGGGGGTGGCCTGTGTATTTTCTATTTTGTAAGAGGTCCTCGGCAAAAAAAATATTTTAGAACTTCTGGACTAATTTATACCTGACAAGTGGACAGCTAATTTATCTAACGTACTTTCCTAAATTTAACTCCCATCATCCTGGTTTATAGCTGCTCACAATTTTGAGAGCATTAGAATACACACACCGGTCAACGTAGACACACTCTCACACACGGTCCTGGATTGGACAGATTTTCTACGACTGTCGTCCTAATTGAGATGTGTGACGCTGTATTTCTTTAGCCTCTTGAAAGGTGATTCTGTTAAGTCCATGTCTGCACTCCCCTCGTGTTTTTACTTTTTTTCTCGGTGGCACTGAAACACACAAAGCATAAAGCAGAGCTAATTAACTATTGTACATAGACACTTGCTATCTTTGTCACATTTGGTGGTCGTATAGAGGATGATTCCTCTTTGTGTCAGCAGCAGTGAGTTCCTGGAAAGTGACTGCTGTTGATATATTTGCACTTCTGAGTCTGTGTGTGTGTTCAACTTACACACACATGCACCTAGCCGTCGTCTTTGTATGGTGGATCAGTGCAAGTTTCAGATGTCTTGGAGCACAATGGAGGCAAACCCCCACTGTTTGAGAGTGTGTGTCGCTGCTCAAAGACAGAAGGGGTGATGGAGTGTGTGTCAGGGTGTGTGTGTGTGTGTGTGTGTGTGTGTGTGTGTGTGTGTGTGTGTGTGTGTGTGTGTGTGTGTGTGTGTGTGTGTGTGTGTGTGTGTGTGTTTGTGTGTTGGGCACAGCTAAACTCTTGCTGAGCAGCTGTATGCTGTTGACTGGTGGTGTAATTGCGTTACTGAGAGACCAGAGAGTGTGTGTGATGAAGATTGTTAGTGAAGCAAGAGACTCCATTAAAGGGTCATACCACTAAATAATGATGAGTATGAAGTGAAATCCAGATGTCACAGGGGGATCCGTGCATTTATACTTTCGTGGATATTATATTAAACACTAGATGAAGTATTCAAATACAACCCTTAATTCCATTAAATCTGCTCATGGACATACACCAAAAACCTCTCTTTGTCTTCCTATTATTGCGCCAATAATCATCATGTCCATTAGTGTCTGTCTGGGATGAGCATGGCTGACTTTCTCACCTTCATGAAATTAATTTCTTAGAATTATTTATATATATATATATATATATATATATATATATATATATATATATATATATATATATATATATATATATATAAGGGGTGCAATGGTCTGAAAGCAAGATTAAAAAAACACAAATGTCCATAAACTTGTGTGGCGGTTCTGTCTTCATGTGTGCATTTTAGTCAGTCTGGGCCAATGTTCCCTCTAATTTTTTTCAGCACTGAGCAAAAATTTTTTTTTCTGAGCGCACATTTCAGCACTGTGAGCAGTTCGCAACCACGCGACCTGCCAAAAATCACCACAAGCCTGCGTTAGCCATAGGGGATTCAAAGAGATGACAGCAAATGCATCAATATGTATACGAGGTTGATATTTATTCAATATCCTTTATAATGGCTGGACTTTGGGAACATTTTAATGATGGTGTTTTAACAGTCAGTTTAGTTGAACTTAAAGGATCTTTGTTAAACTTCAATAAGGGGAGGTTATGACTGGTTCACTGGTTATGATTGATTATGATATATATAAAAAAATAAAAGTATCAAAGGTGTTTAGTCATTTCTCAGCAGGTACAACATTTAAGTGAAAGAAAAATGCTAATGCAGTGCTTAACAATAATTATAGGCCTATTAAATTGACATAGTGTCATTTTCCTAAAGGTAGCCTATATAAACAACTTAATAACTTCATACTCTTCATATTTAAATATGTCTGAAAGTTTCATCCTACCTGTGTCATTTTGGACTATTTCATCTAGCCACTCATGTTTGAACGTTAGGCAGACCTTTTTCTGGGGCACCTGCTCTGCCTTTCTTTTCGCCATGGTAGCCTATAGCTGCTGGAGCAGGGCCCGCCAAGAGGAGCCTAAACAGCGCCGGCCCTAGCTCATGTGGCGCTCTGGGTGAGCTTCACTCCTGGCGCCCGGAGTAGGACAGCGGGGGTGGAGGGTGCTAACGGAGGCAGAGCGCTAGCAGAGGTACAGAGAGCACATGTCGAGAAACGGGACGCTGATTGGCCAAGAAGACTCGACACGTCACATCAAAGATCTAATTATTGTGAGGATGGCTCACTCCTATCTCAGAAACACTGGCGCAAAAAAGATTTTTAATCCCTGGAAAAAAAATCGTTTGTGCGGTCAGAAAAATACGGAAGCGCATTGCATTCACTGGAAAAAAAATAAAAATAGACCCCTTTTCTCGTAATTACGACATCCTGATCTCGTAATTACGAGATCCTGATTAAAAAAAAAGAAAAGATAAAGAAAAAGGAAACGTCTGTAAATCCTCTCTCAGTGGCAATGATGGCGCTATCGCAGTTAATCTGCTATTATTACCTTCTCGGTTTGAGACACTGGAAAATACTGATGTTTCTAAAAAATGAGGATGGTATTAAATTGAGTATGTCAACACTGCGCAGGCATTAGGATTAGGATTGTTCAGGCGGAATGCCCAGTCTGACTGATGTCGCTCTGTTTCTGCAGGAGCAGTTGAACCAACACGGGATGCTTCATGGATACAAATTCATGCATTTGAAATGCATCCAATCTGGTTTGGTAGTGACTGTAACGGACCTCTGAGAGTTTAAAGTATTGTAATAGTTTGTTCCTTTTTTTTTTTTGTCCTTTTATTTTAGTCCGTTTTGTTTCTGCAGTCTGTGCATTTCCGGGTTGCGCTCTTATTTTGAAGGTACAAAAAACGGAAGTTGTTAGTAAGAAACGGGCAGAAAGGAAAAGTTGCCATAACAACGGAAAACAGTGATAAAAAGGTTACGGATGTATTAGTTTAGATTTTGCCATGATTAAGGTAATGAATTCCTCCTATGCGTTCATGATCATCTCCTGCTTCTCAGCGGAGAAAAAAAAAGAAGGTTCCTCTGAGTTTATTTGCCATTGTACTGTTAGAAGATCGTGGTGTCAGTGCTCGATTATTATCCCTTCTGAAGAGGAGCGGGCACACTCAATTATCCAGAGGATTGACGTCTGGTTAGAATTAACGAGACCGTTTCAGCACGAATCAGCCTCAGAGAAACCGAGTTAGCCTGATGTCAATCATCTCGCTAATTTAAGATCGATTATAGGACATTTGCTCGACTTTGTTGAGCTAGGTGAGAAGAATAGGGCCCTGATCTGCCTGCCCTGCATAAACGAGCAAAAGCTGTGAACAGGCATTTATGATCTTTATCTTTTGTTATTCATCTTTTATTACACTGTTGAATGTTTAAATTTTTCAAAATAAATGAAAAAGAAAAAATAGTGTATTTCCTCCCCTGATAAATGGTACTAAGCTGTGACCCCAATGAATTTTGTGTACTATTACACACAGGAAGCAGAAGCGCTGGGATTATCGGAGAAATGCTGCCCGTTTCCTCTCAGTGCCCATGTAAACTAATTGGGTTTTTCACACACGGAGTGCCGAGCCACGGAGATCCGCGTCTGGCTCGCGATCTTCAGCAATAGTGTCGTGTCGAGTCTATTTTCTCCACGTGCCATAAGCAAATCTCTCAAGGAAACATACAGTACATCTCAAATTCCAGCGAACAAAATTTGTAAAAACAGAAAAAAGTTTTCTCTTTTAATTGGTGAGAAAGGATAAAAACAGAGCTTGATTACTTCTCTGGAAATCTTAATTGGTAAGGCTGAATTTAGACAGTTGCCTTGCCTTCAAAGATTTAACGGGTATAAACACCGCTCACTCTCTACTCTGTAAATAGTCTTTGCTCCACTGTGTTTAAAATAATTAACTCAGTCACTCGTTTTGTACCTTGAACTAATTAAAAGTAATACACTTTGACATTTCTATATAAACACATACTTTTAATTTCTTTCACTTCTTTCTGTTAAAGCTTTTGTGTTTGTAGTTTTTAATGTGTTTTGAAGTAGCATTAAATGTTCAGGTAGAATGGATGGATTAGAAAAAGGATTTCACTACAAAAACATAAAAACATTCAATTATTTAGTATAAAAACCTCAGCTTTAAAGAGTTGTTAAAGTTTAACGCAACTTTACTTTCACTCAGTACCTCCAACTTTTTGTGAATATGTTGACTTAATCCCACTTCTGAGTTAAGACATCTGGTTTAATTAAATTTAAAGTGGCAATAGATATATTTTTATGCTTTATCTTATTGTTATGAAGTAAATGTTGATTGCACAATGTAGAATAAAGACACCATTGGTGTTTAAGCCTCAATTTCACGATGCAATTTTGTCTGCCACGGGTGCGATCTTGATTTCATCACCCTATGATTACATTAAAAGACACTAAAATTATCGGCAAGCACTAATTTGAATCGATTTCTTGCTTTTTCCGTCGCAAAATTTGTCAATACTCGCTTTTTAGAAATAAATTTGCTCAGAAAGCATAAAAAGTTGCGAATATGCAAAAAGAAAAACTGGGAGAAATCTGCAATTGGGCAAAACTGTTCCTGTGTTTTTGGTAGTTGTTTTTGGTAGACTGTGAAAAACAGAAAGTGATGACAACCACCAACAACAGTGGAGCCAATAATGATACCACTTGGAAAGATTTTTTTCTGTTTTGATAACTTCTTGGATTGTATATTTTTAAATTGGTCCTGAACGCCTGAAAGGGTTTTATACCGTCGTATTCCTGTAGAAGGTCATGTAATCCTTTGTTTTTTTTTTGGTAAAACGCCTCCAAAATGGAGAAGTAAGGTTTTTCAGTGAACAGGGACAAAATAGCTACTAATTGGCAAAGTATTGCGGCACTAGAAGAGACCTACTGTGAAATACTTGGCTTCTATTAAAATGTATTTTTGGTCATAGATGGTTCACAATGTAAAGCTCTCTGCATTGGTTGTGGAGTGTGGCGGAAAAAAATATAAGTGGGCCTTAAAGCACTTTGTGAGTGGTTGTAAGACTAGAAAAGGGCCGTACAAGTACAGACCATTTACCACTTATCTTGAGTACGTTACATTGAGTTGGGAGCAGTGCTGGTATTTTTTTAAGCCAGGCTCACCTCCCCCTCGGTGTTCACCCGTTGCCATGGTGAACAGCTCCTTTTGGCCGCTGTGATGGTGAAAAGAAATTAACACCAGTCTTAATTAGATGGCAAGGCTTCCATTTCCACCTTCGTCCCTCCTGCCTCCTCCTCCTCTCCTGACCTTCTCCTCCCTCTCATCACTCCCCTCTCCCACCTGAAAGGCAGGCTGGCATATTAACACCAGCCACCAGGCATAATTAATGAGACCAGTCAGTCACAGTTGGCCCTCGGAGATTATGAACAGTTCCAACTGGCAAAAATGACTCTGATTCAGCTTCAAGAAACATTATGTAAAAATCTAGAAGGCCTAGTCTAAAAGTATGATAGTTTTGGTCAGTTTAGAGATTGACCTGTTGAAATGTTTTTTAACATCAGTCTTTTCCGAAGAATCCGATTATACATTTAAGAGTTGTGTATTGAATATCAGGCATGTCAATGAACACTAATCTTTACTCCAAGCAACCAGGAGTTGGTCACCATCAGACCCACTCCTGACGATTGCCGATATATTTGCGCATGTGTGTGTGTAACGCTCTTCAAGCTCCTTTAAATAAACTCACAAAATGTCAAAAAAGGAAATATTCCTATTCTTGTCATTAAACAGAAAATTACAACCGTACACCTTCTGGATTCAAGTTTCTCTCTTTCAACAGCTAAATGTCGACAGGAACAAAATAAAAGTACCAAAACCATCTTGGTTATTAGTCTTTCACTCTTCACTGCTGTTTCCTCAAAATAAATCCTGATTTCCCTGCCAGACCGATCTCTATACTCATTCTTTGGAGGCAGACCAAAATGACATAAATTGCACCCAAAAATGGCCCATTATTTATGTATGTATGTATGTATGTATGTATGTATGTATGTATGTATGTATGATGAACTCAGACAATCATTGATAGCCGATACAGTATCTCTGGCTCTTAATCGGATCTTAAATTGCTCTACTCAACTGCTTGGCCATCAATGGATTTTTCTTTCTTCTTTCACTCTTCAGCTGACAGTTCACCTTTTACTCTTCAACATTTCAATTGAAAACGACGTCAATTGCCTGCAGGGTTTAAAAATAAAATAAAAAGTCAGCAGTTGTAATTCAACAGACTCCTATTCTTATTCTCTCATATGCTCTTCGCAGCGTGTCGGCTTAAAGTGCTAACAGCGCATACGACATACAGTCATGCTGCTTTAGTGACCCCACAAGTTGTTATAAACGCTTATCAATGGAATATTAACCATATATGTTTGTAATTTATTTCATTCATACAATATCAGATTTTTCTTTATGCTGCTTTAGTAAAATGACAACATCAGTATGTAGGATGAGTGTGTGTGTGTGTGTGTGTGTGTGTGTGTGTGTGTGTGTGTGTGTATATATATATATATATATATATATATATATATAAGGTGTCATCAAAGCCATAAGACTCCATTGACAACCAAAGTAATTTTACCTTGCAGAAGACGCAAGCTGCTGGTCTACCGCTGCCTCTATTTATATGTTTATTTGTGTTTATTGTGTGACTTTGGTGTTTTAAAGGGTTAATTCAGATTCACCAAACTCACACACTAACTCCCAAAAAATTTAACTGACCCTTCACACAAGATCAAAAACATGACATCATCCTGTATCAAAGACAGCGATTACAAATAGTGGTTTACACAAGGCTTGCTGTGTTTGAAACATCACTGCTGACAAAATGTTTCTGTTTTTCCACACAGATCACTTTTTCAGCACCCGCGTAACACTAATAAGTAAACCTTATTGATATTGAGTTGCATCTGATTTTTATATTACATTTCATCAGCGGCTGGCCTTTTTGCACGTTCTCCCCGTCCCAGCAGATGCACGGTCCTCTGATTTCCTTCCCCAGTCCAGAAACAAGCAGGTTAGGCATCGACTCTAAAAATGGCCTGTAGGTGTGAATGTCAGTGTGAGTGTGAGCTCTGTGATTGACTAGCAACCCTTCCAGGGAGTACACCGCCTCTTGCCTAATGTCAGCTAGGATCAGCCCGACGCAACCCTCTAATGCAGATGAGCGGTTACAAATAAGGGATTGATGAAAATCAATGGAGATGTTCCAGTTTCCTGTAGACCAGACTGGTGTTTGGAGGAAGAGGAGGAGGAGGGGTGATATGTTCTTGTGGGACAATGGGATTCTCATTATCACCCCCCCACCCCTTTTCCTCTCCGTTCTTGTACCTCCCCCCTCCTCCAAAACACACTTTTCACCTCCCTCCAGTATCCCTCCTCTTCTATTCTCACTGTCTCCCCACAGACACCCTACCCTCACCTCCCCCCCCATCCCTCTTCCCATCCCTCTTCCCATCCCTCTTCCCTGTTCAGCTTCTCTCCCTCCCTTCTCATCCCCCCCGAACCCTTCCTCTTATTCCACATTGTCCCTTTCTCAGCCCTGCTGCCAACACTGCTGGATAATTAGCTCAATGCTTCTTAGGTTTGTGTGTGTGTTCGTGTGTGTGTGTGTGTGTGTGTGTGGGTGTGGGTGTGGATGTGCTTATTTCTGCGGTCGTCAAAATCAACACCATCGTCATCATCACCCTTATTGCAAACATCATTATCACTATCATTAGTATCATCATACTAATGATAATCATTGGTATCATCGTCACTATCACTATATCTGATCTGAGCGGCTCATGGCCTCATGTCTGCTTTGAGAAAGAACATTTTTTTATTTCTAAACTTTTTTGTTTAAAAACATTTTTTTATCTATAATTAATAGGTTTTAACATATCAAACGTTTAAATTAGAAGTTTTTAGTGTGCTTCCATGCATTTTGAATGTTTTAGTGACTTTCAGGTGTTAAAAGGTTGACACAAAATATGTTGCATTTCCCTGAACTCAATTCCTGTAGGTTTAGCTGGTGAAGGTTAAACTGGGCGCAATGGACACTTTTGAATGTTGAGAAGCCCAAGTCAAATCTCTCTCTCTCTGTTTTCTTATTTTTTTTAATTTATCACAGCACTTTTATTTTCCTTAGCTGCGCAATTGTACACAAAGCAATGCAGGATAAAAGCACAGCAGGCCGTAAACCTGTACAAACCAAGTCTAATGAATGAACTACAAAACTCACTGTATACTAAATCTAGGCAATGCAGAGCAGTACAACACCCTTCTGTCCGCTGCTCTGGTCAGTTCGCAATTTGTGAATTTTATTCGTTCACAAGCAACTAGCAAAACATCTTTCTATATCAGAGAAGCTATATGGGTTAAAGCAGTGGTTCTCAACTGGTCTGGCTCCGGGTCCCACCATCACCCCTTAATGACGAGCCGCGACCCAAATCGAGGAACATTCTCAGCAACACAAAAACAAGTTTAATGATAAACCAAAACAAGCAGCTGGTGGCGATGCTAGAGAGGGAACTATTTCCTTTTCCACTCAATTAGCTGCATTTTAATTAAAAACCCCAAAGTGCATCTTCAGGACACGAGGTATTACAACGTTATAACAATTCAGAATCTTCAGCCATTTTTAAACAGACTCAACAGCTTTCATGCACAAACAAAAAAGTACAACAACTAAGAAGTAGTTTCAAAAAGACTCAAATTACCTAACTTTAACTGGGAATACACACTCACTGAATCTATGACAAACACTTTACTATGGAAAAAGTCACTGTCTTGAGGATCAGCTTTTCCACAAATTAAAAATAAATTAAACAAAAAGTGCAATTCAAAAGGATTCATATATACAACATACATTTTCTTGTGATTACCTCCTCAGTAGGTAAATACTGAAAAACATTGTGCTTTACAAAAAATTAAGCAGCACTCAATTCTCCTCACGACCCCCGAGTTTTTTCCTGTCATGCAGGCAGCGCCATCAGTTGTACATTTTATATTCAGTAGGCTGTTTAATTTAATTATCCTAAAAACTCAGTCCCCCCTATATCAGGATGGTTTGACCCAACCCATACGCTGCTGAAAACATGGAGAGACAAGTGCAAAAACATGTTGAAACCAGAGCTGGCAAAACAACGACACTCTGTTGCATAAAAAAGTCCCTTCAAAATAAAACCACAGGATGAAAAAATAAACAAAATGTAATTATTATTATTAATTTTTTCCCCAGGCAAAGGCGGGTCCACTGAAAACGGGTCCGCGACCCACCAGTTGAAAATCACTGGGTTAAAGAATATTAAAGATCATATCAAAACTGACAGAAGGACAGGACTTAGAAAAGTTGCACTAAGCCCTCGGCTACTTCAGCACCATGGACAGTGTCTCGGATATATCAATTTACGGCACAGTTAGGTTACTGGTAGTCTATTTCAGAGCTATGGTTGCGGCCAGAGATTCTAACTTGTACAAACCTCCGTCAGATGACGGATCAATGAGTCAGGCATACCAGACCAATATGTATACCATACCAATGGTGACACACGTGCCTACGGTTGTCAGCTCCTGAATTAAGGTAATCAGAAATGCTCTCCAGTTGGCAATTTGGCCTACTCCATATAGTCAAAGTCACAAGGAAAAGGCAGTTGCCTTTGCCTGCTTTTTCCTCTGAAGTGGGATCCTCTCTCTTTTAGATCTGTCCAAACCTATGGACTGCACTGAGGAGGAAGAAGTGAGATAAGAGGATGACTAATGGAAGGAACGCAATGTGGGCAATAAAGGAGAGACGATGTGCAACATCTGGGAAGGAGTGTTTGGACTGTGGTATCAAATTCTCCAGAGAGAGATGGTGATGATGGATGGATAGAGTAAGATGGAGCGATGGGATGCTGTTGTATCTAGAGAGAGGGATAGAAGCAGGTCACAGTGAGCAAGATGGATGGATGGAGGGAAGAGAGGAGGTTGAAGGAGGGATGGCTTGTGTCATGGCCCATTTATTTGCTGCCTCTCCTGCCTGCTACTGAATTTGAGGACTGTAAACAGGATTATCTCTGACTGTCAGACACTTTAAACATGTTTAAAGCTTGTTGAAGCAGCCTTTAGTCTCCCTTGAAAGACCCTCCTTGCTCAAAACACCATTAATTTCAACGAGAACACTGTTTTGATGCAGTGGGGGCCCCAACCCAGAGGGCTCCATCAAAACAATATTCCAGCATTTACAATAGTTGCATTGGCCAATCAAATACATGCAAGCACACATTCCTAGTAAAATAGATACTTTTACATTATTACAGGAAGTGTGCACATGCAGTTTGGCTTTGGAAGTACAGTGAAATGCAATAGCTGTGCAAAGGTATTAACTGACCACAGATAGCGATGGGAATCTTATTGACAAATTGACTTTCCAGATCTGTGTGCTATTTGTGAGATATTAGTAATGGGTGAGATTACATTAGCAAGTGGCCCAATATTTAGTATATGGTGGAGAAACTCTAAACCAGCGAGAAATTACAAGCATACGAGTCAGTTAATGCTTACAACTTGCAGCCTATATATACATATATTCTTAAAAATGTTTTTAAAATCTTATTTAGAAAATAATTATGAATAAATACGCAATAAAGACAAAAGATAGAAAACACTGTATACCCATAATGACATATAAAATAGTTTAGTGAACACTTCAACTGAAACAAAACCATTTTCTCATGTTCCAGAATTCTAAAAGGAAATTAAATTCATTATAGTAGCGTAGGTTACATTGTGAAATAATTGACCTCAGACAGCGCTGACACACATGAATGTTGATGTTTTTGTCTACACTGTACAGTCATTTTTTTAATCTATTAGTCTGCGTCTGTATGAAGTCAAACTGGGGAATACTTTGGATATTATGGAGTTGTTTCATCATGTGTTATTGCTTAAAATGTTCCTGATACGACACACCTCCTATGAAATATTAATGCAGACTGGACTCACTGTGGGTCTTCCTTGTCTGATTGTACTGTTGAAGTTGGAACTGAAGCGTTTTCTACTGCATTGCATTATGGTACCGCAGGGCTGCAATGGTGTGTGTGTTTCTGGACTCCTTTTGTGTGTTTTTGTTAGTCAGCATTTGTGTATCACAGTATGTACGGTCAGAATGCTCGTGTCACAGTGTGTGTGATCATACATGCTTTGCTTTGCTTTGTCAGGGTATGTGTGCATGTTTATCGTGATGCATGTTGGCTGCTGCTGCTCGCGGCTCATTGAACGCGGTATCCTGCTGGACCTGTATGTGTGTTTGAGTGTGTGTCTGCGTGTGTCCCAGGCTATTGGATGAAGGAGAAGGAGGAGGATGATGGCGGTAGTGGAGAAGGGATGTGGAGGGGGAAGTTAGCTTTCACTGAATGGACCCCACGTGTATCCTAGCAACAGGCTGGTTTGGACATGGGAGGGAGAGTGCCCACAAAAAGAAAACGGAGGAAATGAGAGAGAGAGAGAGAGAGGGAGAGGGAGGGAGGCAGAGAGGGACGGAGCGAGAGAGAGAGAGAGATTTCTAATAATGTGTGGATGGAGTCATTGGAGGTGCAGCAGGTCAACGGAGAGAGTTGGAGGGTCAGATAGACAAGTGAGATATGTATGAAGAAATACCAAGAACATTTTACACAAGTCGTTAAAATGCCAGAAGTTAAATAAAATATTTTCCATGTCAAATGATATATATATATATATGTGTGATCTGCTGATCTTTATGAATCAATACTCCATCGTCTAAGCATCTTTTAAGTAGTTTAAATAGGAGAATTGTGACACTTTGTAAGCCACGTAACAAGTACAGTAAAATAAGCCAATTATAACTTGCTTCCGCATGAGACACAAACAGCGGTCTCCTGGGTGAAAGTCCTGTGTTTGTTTGACCAACCCATCCAACCTGTCCTCATGAGCTGAAATGGGTGAATACCTTTTCAAACTGTGTAGAGCAGGGGTGTCAAACTCATTTTAGCTAAGGGGCCACATGCTGCCCATTTTGATCTCAAGTGGGCCGGACCAGTAAAATCATAGCATAATAACGCATACATAATGACAATATTTCTGTATGTTTAAATCATTGGTGAAGCTTTTTTGGATGATAAACCCTATTTTAAGGTCTTTCTACAATAAACTAGAAACATAAAGACCAAAAATTCAGGCATCAGCCCACTGTTTATCTGCCTGGGCTCTCCTCTGCAGATTACCTCGCAGTTGGGCAATATCTTTATTAATGTCAGTGCTCCAATCAATTGTGACTGGCTCAATGGTTACCATGCCCGTCTTACAATCAGAAGATCAGTGGTTCGAGCCCTGGCTCAGCTAGTTTTTTTTCTGCAATTTTAACAATTATCCCGCGGGCCAGACTGGACCCCCTGGCGGGCCGTATGTTTGACACCCCTGGTGTAGAGAGAGAGACCACATGTATCACTGGGTGTCTGGGTGGAAGGAAATAAAAGCCTAAAAGTAGTCTGGTATTTTAGTGAACGATACTTTGTCATGGCTGCTGCACAGGAGGAACATGCAGCTTCATGAGATACACATGCAGTCCTGTGTGTTTACTGTGTTTATTTGTATGTTCACTCAAGTGTGTCCTGCAGTCAGACAGTTCTACCCTTGTGTGTGTGTGTGTCTCTCTCTCTCTCTCTCTCTCTCTCTCTCTCTCTCTCTCTCTCTGACTTTGACCCTTCTGCTCGGCCAGTAGAAAGTGGGGGGTTGCTGTTTGTGTCGGTCGGTTGCATGCTGTCCTGTGTGCTGTGCCTTAAGGTGTTCTGCATACACACACACACACACACACACACACACACACACACACACACACACACACACGCCCTGTGGCCCCCACACAGTGTGTGTGTGTGCACATGCTGTCACATAAGCTACAGTCCTGGGCTAGTGATGTGCCCTACAACCTCAGGTCCTGTGTGTGTGTGTGTGCACGTGTGTAATTTAAGCTATGTATATTCTTGCACACTTTTTCCTTCCATGTGGAAGTGTTTTGCTTGATAAATTGTGTATGGTGGTTTTACGTCACATTCGGTCCCGGTATCGGGGACAACGAGCATGGGAGCAGACAGTTGAGGACAAACATGTCCTCTCCGTTCTTGTGTTTTGCGTGTGTGTGTTTGTGTGCGTGCGTGCGCACTAGAGCTCTGTTGTTAGGTGGCCCGGCCCTCCTGTGATGGCACTGCCGTCCTGGCACGCTGTAAACACACGTCAGAGATCCTGGGTCACATTGGGAACTAAAACAATGAAACCCATGATCGGGAATCGTCGACTTAAATACCGATCACATGATTATTCTACATTTTTATGTTAGTACATGATGGCATTATTGATCCCTACACTATAGTTTCATTCATGCAGTATATTCAAATTAAATGTACAGTTTTATAATATGTTTTTTTTTACTTTAGGCAACAAACTAAACACTGTCCGACACACCTTGACATTACCTGACAATAGTTATAGCATTAACAATTTTTCTCCAAAAATTATCTCTGAAAAAATGCATAATTTCTGTTGAGTCAGCTAGATGTCAGGGTTGTGGGTACAATTCCTATTAACTCTTTTAAATAGAGTGTACACACTTCGAGGCAGTTGTAAATTATTGCAAGTATCATAGTTTTAAAATGATGTCATTCTTTGTTCTTGTATTTCTTATTGTCTACGTTGACATGCATAAAATATGTTTTTTCCACTTATTCTGAAAAAGACTAAATTCATTTTTCCCCTTTTCCCTGTGAAAGGGTTTTTACTATCTTTATTTAGGGGAGTTTTTCCTCATCTGATGTGAGGTCCCGGGATAGGGATGTAATGTGTACAGATTAGCCCTCTGAGGCAAATTTGTATTTGTGATGTTGGGCTATATAAAATAAAATAAACTGAATTGAATTTTATTTAATACGAAGACGTTTACATGGCTAATGAAAATAGATATTCCACTAATATCCCCGTTTACATGCAGCTGGGCATTCTCCGATTATTGCAGTTGAACTAGCGGACTTGTTCGACTGTGCAAACACAGCTTCCCTCTTTCATTCCTTAAAACACCTTCTTGAACAGGTTGGTGTTTGTATCCATAAACCTGTTGATATCCGAGTCTTTTATGTTGTTTAAAAGTAGGTGTCTTTTTCCTTCTGACCAGAAATGTGAGTCTGTGAAGCTGACAATTATTGCTGTGAGCGATGAACTGTAGGAGCCCGTTCTGGACTGGCCCCAGGTATTGCCTCTCAGAAGATTTATTGTAGGAGGTTGTTGGGGCTGCAGCCTGAGAGGAAGTCATGGGCATTTATATTAGGGCTTTTTTTTTATTAATAAAATAAAAATGGACTAACACAAAAAACATACACATGTATGCTTTACATCTGCCAAATGTGAGCCCTTTTTACTGTAATTGATCTCCTTGGAGCAGAGGCATTTAGCATACCCTGCTTTATCAATATGTATGAAATACTGGGAAGCTGTACTGCTCCTCTCACGTCTGTTTTGACCTGCACCTTTCTTAAACTCTTTCATTCACATCATCTGATCAATATCTGGGCCTCTTATGACCACGACGTCACGTTGTTGGCTAAGCCCAACTACGTGATTTGATTCATTCTACTTTGAGTTTAAAAAAAACCAAGTTAACGAGTGACAGCGTGAACTGAACCAGACCGGGGGGTTATGGCATGTTCCATCACGTTACGTTTTTCCCAAGCAAGACTGAACTGTAACGCAACATAACGTAACTTTAACGACAATACACAACCCAAACACGTTAGCTAACATGGTAGCAAGCCGACTAGCTTCCATTAAAAACAAGTTTGAGGGAAATTAAGACGCTGTAGACATCTTAACGCTGATTGGCCAAGACTTGACACGTCACATTAAAGATGTTCTATTGCTAAGATCACGGCCTCAAGTTTTTTCCTCGTCTCTCTCCAACCTCATTCACGCTGGCCGGTCAGTTGCTCTGCTCCGCTCTTTTTTTTCTTCTCCGAGTAATAATCGCGCGACACAACGAATCGTTGATGAAATTCGTTGCCAACTCTTTTGATAATTGATTTTTATCAATTTTATCGATTTGTTGTGGCAGCCCTAATTTAAATTTACAGTTATTGTTCTCCAAACAGGCTGGAAATCATTCAAAGATAAGGCAGCAAATGGTAGTTTTCTTTTCAGTAAGCATAGAAATATAATATTATTCATCATTAAGTATCAGGTGTCTATGTAGAAAACTGAACAGGATTTTAAACGGAGTTAGTGCATTAATAATGCAGCAAGTTACACAGCATTTATAATTGACCCTTTGCTAAGCCCCACTCCCCACAGCTTCTCCATCAAACTGTCAGCGATACCATGGAGCCCACACTGTCACTAACTGTCCTCCTTGCATACATATTATACATTTTCTGGAGAAAAAAAAAGAAGTGATTTCAGAGAGAGGCAGAAGGGTCTTCAATATGTGTTTGAAGGATATATCCAGAATGACAAACTGATTCACCAACCAGAACCAGATAAAAATAGAAGCTTAAGTTTACAGTTTAGAGTGTGAAAGTGAACCAACACATCACCTGGCGACTGAGACGGAAGACAATTAAATTAAAGACCAGTACTTTTCCTGTCAAGCAGAGCAGCTCTTTGTTTACTGTTGCAATCATTAAAAAGCAAAAACAGCATGTGTAAACAATACATTCAGTATACCTTCAGTAACTAGTGTAGCACTGAAGGGCCAGGTAACCAGTATCACTATTACAAGTTTAACCATGACGAGCTCAAAATCCACAAAACCAGTCTGAAAACATTTTTTATGACAGTCGATGGAGCAGAGTCGTGTGGTTGCTGGCCGGTGCTACGCTGTGATTGGCCAGTCTGCAGTCGAGGAGCGGAACTTAGCAAAGAGTCATTTGTTATTGTTATACTGCCTTTCACTTGTTTTGGTTGAGACACTTCTGAAATAATTTTGTCTCCCTCACTTCTAAAACCAACCTACACAACTATGATCAACATATGTGTCTTCAAACACTCCCCACCAGGTAAAGAAAGGTAATCTGAAAAAGGATACCATTTCACTACTGTGTGTTTGGGTTGAAGTGCACACAAATGAGCATAGGTTATCATTAGCAGCGATGGCCACCTGAGCAGAGTTTAATCCTTCCAGAAGAATTTGCAGTTCATCTCTCCTCTGTCCAACCAAACACAGCTGCCAGTAACAATACTGTCTTTTTTCCCTCTTTCACACCATCTTCCTCCTCCTCTGCCTGGCAATTGTAATGGCATTGGGGATGTGAGGGTGGGGTGGGTGTCATTAGAAACATCCCTTCTGTGATAAGATGCAGTTGGTTACCATAGCAACCCTTATTACAGTACCTGCACCCTGAGATGGAGAGGAGGGGGAGGGATGTTGGAGAGAGAAAGACAGAGACAGAGAGTAGTAGTAGTAGGTCAAAAGATAGTGTCCTGATTGTGTGTATAAATGTGTGTGTGTGTGTGTGTGTGTGTGTGTGTGTGTGTGTGTGTGTGTGTGTGTGTGTGTGTGTGTGTGTGTGTGTGTGGACAGTGAATAAGCTTCAGTTCATTGGTTCTTCATTAGAAGCTCTACATCTGGTAAAGGCCGCACAGGGAACACCGCTTCAGAATAATGACACACACACACACACACACACACACACACACACACACACACACACACACACACACACACACACACACACAATCAGGACACTATCTTTTGACCAGAGTCTACCAGAGGTAGACAGGCGTCCCGCTTCCTGTCGACCGGAAATTTCACACTATTCACACACATAACAAGTTGTGTCATCTGACGTGGAAATGAAATATTCTTTTAGGCAGCCGTGGACTTTCAGGCTCTTGGTGCCTCTGCACTTTCTAGCATCAGCTGTGTGTCTCCATTTGTATCTGGATGCATTTTTCCCTGTCTGCAGAATAGGGCTCCACTTATAAATATATTGATATGAACTTCTGATTGAATGTGAGACACCTGCAGATCATTATCATCAACTCTGTGGTTCTGCAGAGCTTTGAAACCACATTTAGTTCAATGTTTTTGGATTTATAGCACACTTACTGTGTTGTTCAGTCTCAGCGGCCCTATCAATCTCTTTTCAAGCAGCAGGCGGAAGAGAGTGATTATTAATCCACTAGTGTTTTGTTCAGTTTGTTCAGACAGACTAAATGGCGATCGGCTTTTAAAGAATGTGGTGGAGCCAATCATTTTTCAAGCAAGACTCACCCTTTGTTCTGTGACTCAATTAATGTTAGAAACCCTCTTCTGCACAAACACACACAACCTGTTGCAGAAAATATGCTGTGGACATGCACGCACGCACGAATCAGCTCTCCACATTACACTCATAGAAGCATACAAACATACACTCACCTGTCCTGTGAGGCACGGCTCTCATTGGTTACCATAGCAATAGCAGGCTTTACCATGTGCCACTAGTTTGAAGCTGGGGAAGAGGGGTGTGTGTGTGTGACGTACCACCTGTTGTTAATATCCACTGACACATACTGAATCCTCTGAGCAGGTAGCGAAGTCCTCTTACTCCCTCAATCTATCCCTCTATTAGTCTTCCTCTCTCCTCTCTCTCTTTCTCCCCTATTCCTTCTCTTGCCTCTCTATCTTTTATGTCTCTTTGTCTAAAAAACAAACACACACTCACTTTTCCCACCCTTTGTTGTCCCTCTTTCCTCCATGGTACACACACAGCCTTGTGGGAAAAAGGGCGGTTCCCAAGACTTCCTGGTATTCCCATGTTTGTGTGAGCGTGAGAGACAGACGCAGAGAGAGAAAGAGAGTGTGCTCTGTCCTCTGGGAAGTTTGGTTAACATGCAGCAGGTGTGAAAGTCTTTGTCTAATACAGGGTTGCTCGGTCACTTACTTATAATTATGCATCATGAATGTACTTCACACCATTAAACATCAGAGGAAATTGGCACGTTGGAGACATTTTATTGAGCTTTTAATATACACAGCAGTTAAAGACAAGGAAGACTTTTACGTACAGGCCCTTTATGACATGCAATGCACTTCCAAAATGCTTTTAATTTTGCCATTATGTTTGACAACAATTGCAAGTTATTAATCTTAACTTTCAAAAATGGGTGTGTTTCCATCCATCTATTTGTATGTACATTTAGCATTGGTTGAAATGTTTTCTGACTGCAGAATTGGCACCACATGCTTATTTTGATGAATCAACTTCAATCAATAATCTCATAACCGTAGTGTTTGGAAACTTGTAATTCAGTTAAAATGTACGATACATTTGGATGGAAACCTGCCTTTTAAGAACGTTTGTCTTCCTTGCTGCTGTTATTTTTCAACTGAAACGAGACAATGGACTTGATTTACGTACAGGAAGTTAATGTTTAAAGTCCCTCTGTAGCCAGTAATGTTTCATCTCCAATATGCAATAAACACTGACAAAATAATAATTGTACAGTTTAATACTGGGAGCGCAGTGGAGCTACTTAGCTGTCAGGGTAACTTGGTTCACTTATGGTTCAAAATTACACGGCCAAATTGAATGCTGGGAAGTTGGGCGGCGAACAGCTGTTTGTGTGGCGTGTCTTCCGGTCTGTCTCTTCCTGTTTTTTTTTGTGCGCAAACTCTACCCAGCATGCAATTTGGTGCTGTAATTTTATAACAAGTGTGAACCATGACTGAGCCCAGTTACACTGACAGGTAAGTAGCTCCACTGCGCTCCCAGTATTAAACTGTATGAAGTCAATGTTGCTGCCTGCTGCGGCTGTGGCTATGGATGGCTTGCTGACAATACTGCTGTCTAGTTGACTGGTGCTGTAAATGGAATCAATGTGTTTACTTGTTTAAAAAAATACATACCGTGATATACCAATACCGTGATATGAATGTTTGCCCATACCGCACAGCCCTAGTAGAGAGTAAAGATGGGAGTCAATAACATCATTTTTTATTTTAAAAGAACGTCCCTGATTTGATTATCTACTTGTGGTAGTCAGAGAACAGTCCCGCACTGCCAGCCTCCAGGTCTCATCTCAATCTTAAAACCATAAAGCACGATGAACAGATTACATTGACCTCCATGCTGTTTTCTACATTTTGAGCTGAGTTTAGTTTGTTCAATCTGCGAGTTCACTACGTTCCACAAGCTGTCTTAGCTTTCTTTGTCTCATAAACAACCAAAATAAACTCATAAAATGTCAAGAAAGGAAATATTCTTCATTAGTAAATGTTTTATTTGTTTTCCTTATTAAACTGAAAAA